>NC_086447.1:845828705-846128705 GCF_028390025.1 Pseudophryne corroboree | reverse complement strand
GCTATTATTCGCACTGAACATGCTTTCTAGCTGTGCATATGCAACTACTGGCGATTCAGAGTCTTATTGCAGATGATACTAACTGTGTAGGGTAATTAATTCGGAAAAAGATGTTGAGTCTACAAACTCAGAATGAGGTTCAATATAGAAAAATGCAAAGTTATGCACTTTGGGAGAAAATATAAACATACAACCTATAAATTAAATAGGGAAAAACTAGGGGAAACGGTAGCTGAAAAAGATTTGGGGGTGCTCATTGATAATAGGCTTAGTAGCAGCAAACAATGTCAAAGTGCAGCAAATAAGGTGTTAGCGTGCATAAAACAGGGAATTGAGACAACGGATGAGAGTGTAATCCTGCCACTGTACAAATCATTGGTACAGCCGCACCTGGAATATTGTGTACAGTTCTGGGCACCGTACCGAAAGAGTTCAGAGGTGAGCTACAAAATTGTTTAAGGGGTTAGAGACACTGACTTATGATGAAAGGCTTACTAGGCTGAATATGTTTACACTAGAAAGAGGCGTCTAAGAGGAGACATTATTAATATCTTCAGATATATAAAGGGGCTTTATAAGGAGCTATCAGGAGATTTGTTTATTGAGAGAACACTGCACAGGACACGCGATCACCCTCTGAGGTTAGAGGAGAGAAAATGTTGTACCCAATGTAGGAATGGGTTCTTCATAGTAAGGACCATAAGGATTTGGAACTCTCTGCCAGAGAAGGTAGTAATGGTGGACTCGGTAAATACATTTAAAAATGGTTTAGATTAATTTCTAACTGAAAAAGATATCCAAGGATATAGCATCAAATAATTATATTTTAGGGAGAGCTCTAATTATAGTTGTTAATTAATCTTAAAACATAATTCAGCTGGGGCATTATAGTATGCATTAGCTAAATAGAGTAGGGCAAGAATCATAATACAGGTTGAACTTGATGGGCAAATTGCCTTTTTTCAACCTCATTAACTATGTTACTATGTTACCGGTCAGTGGCGTAACTAGAAATTTTTCTCCCCCAAGCCAAAAAATTCTTCGGTGCTCCCCCCCCCCCCCCCTTCATGCTCCATAATTGGGAGCAAGGAAGGGATAAATCTGCGCGCGCCGAAGGCGCGAGCGTCAAAAAAGGGCGTGGTTTTGTTGGAGTGGGTGTGGTTTCGCATAAAGGGGCGTGGCATTGCAGGAAAAGACTACCTTATACCCCAGTTTTGCAACCTGCACGCCCATACGTTGGCCACCACAGGAAAGAAAAATAATCCTGATTCATGCCCCTTACATTATTTGTCATTTTTCCTCCTTATAGTAATGCCCAGTATACATTATGCCACATACTGCAATGGCCCTTAGACATTATGCCGCACACAATAATGCACGACACAATATGCACACACTGTAATGCCCCCGACACATTATGCCACACACCGTAATGTCTGTGACACATTATGCCACACACCGTAATGCCTGTGACACATTATGACAGGAATCGCAATGCCCGTTATACATTATGCTACACACTGCAATGCCCCTGATACATTATAGCACATACAACGTCTGTGACACATTATGACTAGAGATGAGCGCCTGAAATTTTTCGGGTTTTGTGTTTTGGTTTTGGGTTCGGTTCCGCGGCCGTGTTTTGGGTTCGAACGCGTTTTGGCAAAACCTCACCGAATTTTTTTTGTCGGATTCGGGTGTGTTTTGGATTCGGGTGTTTTTTTCAAAAAACACTAAAAAACAGCTTAAATCATAGAATTTGGGGGTCATTTTGATCCCAAAGTATTATTAACCTCAAAAGCCATAATTTACACTCATTTTCAGTCTATTCTGAATACCTCACACCTCACAATATTATTTTTAGTCCTAAAATTTGCACCGAGGTCGCTGTGTGAGTAAGATAAGCGACCCTAGTGGCCGACACAAACACCGGGCCCATCTAGGAGTGGCACTGCAGTGTCACGCAGGATGTCCCTTCCAAAAAACCCTCCCCAAACAGCACATGACGCAAAGAAAAAAAGAGGCGCAATGAGGTAGCTGTGTGAGTAAGATTAGCGACCCTAGTGGCCGACACAAACACCGGGCCCATCTAGGAGTGGCACTGCAGTGTCACGCAGGATGGCCCTTCCAAAAAACCCTCCCCAAACAGCACATGACGCAAAGAAAAAAAGAGGCGCAATGAGGTAGCTGTGTGAGTAAGATTAGCGTCCCTAGTGGCCGACACAAACACCGGGCCCATCTAGGAGTGGCACTGCAGTGTCACGCAGGATGTCCCTTCCAAAAAACCCTCCCCAAACAGCACATGACGCAAAGAAAAAAAGAGGCGCAATGAGGTAGCTGTGTGAGTAAGATTAGCGACCCTAGTGGCCGACACAAACACCGGGCCCATCTAGGAGTGGCACTGCAGTGTCACGCAGGATGTCCCTTCCAAAAAACCCTCCCCAAACAGCACATGACGCAAAGAAAAAAAGAGGCGCAATGAGGTAGCTGACTGTGTGAGTAAGATTAGCGACCCTAGTGGCCGACACAAACACCGGGCCCATCTAGGAGTGCAACGGCAGTGTCACGCAGGATGTCCCTTCCAAAAAACCCTCCCCAATCAGCACATGATGCAAAGAAAAAGAAAAGAAAAAAGAGGTGCAAGATGGAATTGTCCTTGGGCCCTCCCACCCACCCTTATGTTGTATAAACAAAACAGGACATGCACACTTTAACCAACCCATCATTTCAGTGACAGGGTCTGCCACACGACTGTGACTGATATGACGGGTTGGTTTGGACCCCCCCCAAAAAAGAAGCAATTAATCTCTCCTTGCACAAACTGGCTCTACAGAGGCAAGATGTCCACCTCATCTTCACCCTCCGATATATCACCGTGTACATCCCCCTCCTCACAGATTATCAATTCGTCCCCACTGGAATCCACCATCTCAGCTCCCTGTGTACTTTGTGGAGGCAATTGCTGCTGGTCAATGTCTCCGCGGAGGAATTGATTATAATTCATTTTAATGAACATCATCTTCTCCACATTTTCTGGATGTAACCTCGTACGCCGATTGCTGACAAGGTGAGCGGCGGCACTAAACACTCTTTCGGAGTACACACTTGTGGGAGGGCAACTTAGGTAGAATAAAGCCAGTTTGTGCAAGGGCCTCCAAATTGCCTCTTTTTCCTGCCAGTATAAGTACGGACTGTGTGACGTGCCTACTTGGATGCGGTCACTCATATAATCCTCCACCATTCTATCAATGTTGAGAGAATCATATGCAGTGACAGTAGACGACATGTCCGTAATCGTTGTCAGGTCCTTCAGTCCGGACCAGATGTCAGCATCAGCAGTCGCTCCAGACTGCCCTGCATCACCGCCAGCGGGTGGGCTCGGAATTCTGAGCCTTTTCCTCGCACCCCCAGTTGCGGGAGAATGTGAAGGAGGAGATGTTGACAGGTCGCGTTCCGCTTGACTTGACAATTTTGTCACCAGCAGGTCTTTCAACCCCAGCAGACCTGTGTCTGCCGGAAAGAGAGATCCAAGGTAGGCTTTAAATCTAGGATCGAGCACGGTGGCCAAAATGTAGTGCTCTGATTTCAACAGATTGACCACCCGTGAATCCTTGTTAAGCGAATTAAGGGCTGCATCCACAAGTCCCACATGCCTAGCGGAATCGCTCCCTTTTAGCTCCTTCTTCAATGCCTCCAGCTTCTTCTGCAAAAGCCTGATGAGGGGAATGACCTGACTCAGGCTGGCAGTGTCTGAACTGACTTCACGTGTGGCAAGTTCAAAGGGCATCAGAACCTTGCACAACGTTGAAATCATTCTCCACTGCACTTGAGACAGGTGCATTCCACCTACTATATCGTGCTCAATTGTATAGGCTTGAATGGCCTTTTGCTGCTCCTCCAACCTCTGAAGCATATAGAGGGTTGAATTCCACCTCGTTACCACTTCTTGCTTCAGATGATGGCAGGGCAGGTTCAGTAGTTTTTGGTGGTGCTCCAGTCTTCTGTACGTGGTGCCTGTACGCCGAAAGTGTCCCGCAATTTTTCTGGCCACCGACAGCATCTCTTGCACGCCCCTGTCGTTTTTTAAAAAATTCTGCACCACCAAATTCAAGGTATGTGCAAAACATGGGACGTGCTGGAATTTGCCCATATTTAATGCACACACAATATTGCTGGCGTTGTCCGATGCCACAAATCCACAGGAGAGTCCAATTGGGGTAAGCCATTCCGCGATGATCTTCCTCAGTTGCCGTAAGAGGTTTTCAGCTGTGTGCGTATTCTGGAAAGCGGTGATACAAAGCGTAGCCTGCCTAGGAAAGAGTTGGCGTTTGCGAGATGCTGCTACTGGTGCCGCCGCTGCTGTTCTTGCGGCGGGAGTCCATACATCTACCCAGTGGGCTGTCACAGTCATATAGTCCTGACCCTGCCCTGCTCCACTTGTCCACATGTCCGTGGTTAAGTGGACATTGGGTACAACTGCATTTTTTAGGACACTGGTGAGTCTTTTTCTGACGTCCGTGTACATTCTCGGTATCGCCTGCCTAGAGAAGTGGAACCTAGATGGTATTTGGTAACGGGGGCACACTGCCTCAATAAATTGTCTAGTTCCCTGTGAACTAACGGCGGATACCGGACGCACGTCTAACACCAACATAGTTGTCAAGGACTCAGTTATCCGCTTTGCAGTAGGATGACTGCTGTGATATTTCATCTTCCTCGCAAAGGACTGTTGAACAGTCAATTGCTTACTGGAAGTAGTACAAGTGGGCTTACGACTTCCCCTCTGGGATGACCATCGACTCCCAGCGGCAACAACAGCAGCGCCAGCAGCAGTAGGCGTTACACGCAAGGATGCATCGGAGGAATCCCAGGCAGGAGAGGACTCGTCAGAATTGCCAGTGACATGGCCTGCAGGACTATTGGCATTCCTGGGGAAGGAGGAAATTGACACTGAGGGAGTTGGTGGGGTGGTTTGCGTGAGCTTGGTTACAAGAGGAAGGGATTTACTGGTCAGTGGACTGCTTCCGCTGTCACCCAAAGTTTTTGAACTTGTCACTGACTTATTATGAATGCGCTGCAGGTGACGTATAAGGGAGGATGTTC
Organism: Pseudophryne corroboree; assembly: GCF_028390025.1. Classification (NCBI taxonomy): domain Eukaryota; kingdom Metazoa; phylum Chordata; class Amphibia; order Anura; family Myobatrachidae; genus Pseudophryne; species Pseudophryne corroboree. Next base: position 846,123,602 of record NC_086447.1, on the reverse strand, counting down.
CGAGGTGGTTAACGTCCTTACCCCTACTTATTACAGCTTGACAAAGGGAACACACGGCTTGACACCTGTTGTCCGCATTTCTGGTGAAATACCTCCACACCGAAGAGCTGATTTTTTTGGTATTTTCACCTGGCATGTCAACGGCCATATTCCTCCCACGGACAACAGGTGTCTCCCCGGGTGCCTGACTTAAACAAACCACCTCACCATCAGAATCCTCCTGGTCAATTTCCTCCCCAGCGCCAGCAACACCCATATCCTCCTCATCCTGGTGTACTTCAACACTGACATCTTCAATCTGACTATCAGGAACTGGACTGCGGGTGCTCCTTCCAGCACTTGCAGGGGGCGTGCAAATGGTGGAAGGCGCATGCTCTTCACGTCCAGTGTTGGGAAGGTCAGGCATCGCAACCGACACAATTGGACTCTCCTTGTGGATTTGGGATTTCGAAGAATGCACAGTTCTTTGCTGTGCTGCTTTTGCCAGCTTGAGTCTTTTCATTTTTCTAGCGAGAGGCTGAGTGCTTCCATCCTCATGTGAAGCTGAACCACTAGCCATGAACATAGGCCAGGGCCTCAGCCGTTCCTTGCCACTCCGTGTGGTAAATGGCATATTGGCAAGTTTACGCTTCTCCTCCGACAATTTTATTTTAGGTTTTGGAGTCCTTTTTTTACTGATATTTGGTGTTTTGGATTTGACATGCTCTGTACTATGACATTGGGCATCGGCCTTGGCAGACGACGTTGCTGGCATTTCATCGTCTCGGCCATGACTAGTGGCAGCAGCTTCAGCACGAGGTGGAAGTGGATCTTGATCTTTCCCTAATTTTGGAACCTCAACATTTTTGTTCTCCATATTTTAATAGGCACAACTAAAAGGCACCTCAGGTAAACAATGGAGATGGATGGATTGGATACTAGTATACAATTATGGACGGGCTGCCGAGTGCCGACACAGAGGTAGCCACAGCCGTGAACTACCGCACTGTACTGTGTCTGCTGCTAATATATAGACTGGTTGATAAAGAGATAGTATACTCGTAACTAGTATGTATGTATAAAGAAAGAAAAAAAAACCACGGTTAGGTGGTATATACAATTATGGACGGGCTGCCGAGTGCCGACACAGAGGTAGCCACAGCCGTGAACTACCGCACTGTACTGTGTCTGCTGCTAATATATAGACTGGTTGATAAAGAGATAGTATACTCGTAACTAGTATGTATGTATAAAGAAAGAAAAAAAAACCACGGTTAGGTGGTATATACAATTATGGACGGGCTGCCGAGTGCCGACACAGAGGTAGCCACAGCCGTGAACTACCACACTGTACTGTGTCTGCTGCTAATATAGACTGGTTGATAAAGAGATAGTATACTCGTAACTAGTATGTATGTATAAAGAAAGAAAAAAAAACCACGGTTAGGTGGTATATACAATTATGGACGGGCTGCCGAGTGCCGACACAGAGGTAGCCACAGCCGTGAACTACCGCACTGTACTGTGTCTGCTGCTAATATATAGACTGGTTGATAAAGAGATAGTATACTCGTAACTAGTATGTATGTATAAAGAAAGAAAAAAAAACCACGGTTAGGTGGTATATACAATTATGGACGGGCTGCCGAGTGCCGACACAGAGGTAGCCACAGCCGTGAACTACCGCACTGTACTGTGTCTGCTGCTAATATATAGACTGGTTGATAAAGAGATAGTATACTCGTAACTAGTATGTATGTATAAAGAAAGAAAAAAAACCCACGGTTAGGTGGTATATACAATTATGGACGGGCTGCCGAGTGCCGACACAGAGGTAGCCACAGCCGTGAACTACCGCACTGTACTGTGTCTGCTGCTAATATAGACTGGTTGATAAAGAGATAGTATACTCGTAACTAGTATGTATGTATAAAGAAAGAAAAAAAAACCACGGTTAGGTGGTATATACAATTATGGACGGGCTGCCGAGTGCCGACACAGAGGTAGCCACAGCCGTGAACTACCGCACTGTACTGTGTCTGCTGCTAATATATAGACTGGTTGATAAAGAGATAGTATACTCGTAACTAGTATGTATGTATAAAGAAAGAAAAAAAAACCACGGTTAGGTGGTATATACAATTATGGACGGGCTGCCGAGTGCCGACACAGAGGTAGCCACAGCCGTGAACTACCGCACTGTACTGTGTCTGCTGCTAATATATAGACTGGTTGATAAAGAGATAGTATACTCGTAACTAGTATGTATGTATAAAGAAAGAAAAAAAAAACCACGGTTAGGTGGTATATACAATTATGGACGGGCTGCCGAGTGCCGACACAGAGGTAGCCACAGCCGTGAACTACCGCACTGTACTGTGTCTGCTGCTAATATAGACTGGTTGATAAAGAGATAGTATACTACTAATATTATATATACTGGTGGTCAGGTCACTGGTCACTAGTCACACTGGCAGTGGCACTCCTGCAGCAAAAGTGTGCACTGTTTAATTTTAATATAATATTATGTACTCCTGGCTCCTGCTATAACCTATAACTGGCACTGCAGTAGTGCTCCCCAGTCTCCCCCACAATTATAAGCTGTGTGAGCTGAGCAGTCAGACAGATATATAATATATATAGATGATGCAGCACACTGGCCTGAGCCTGAGCAGTGCACACAGATATGGTATGTGACTGACTGAGTCACTGTGTGTATCGCTTTTTTCAGGCAGAGAACGGATATATTAAATAAACTGCACTGTGTGTCTGGTGGTCACTCACTATATAATATATTATGTACTCCTGGCTCCTGCTATAACCTATAACTGGCACTGCAGTAGTGCTCCCCAGTCTCCCCCACAATTATAAGCTGTGTGAGCTGAGCAGTCAGACAGATATATATAATATTATTTATATATAGATAATAGATGATGCAGCACACTGGCCTGAGCCTGAGCAGTGCACACAGATATGGTATGTGACTGAGTCACTGTGTGCTGTGTATCGCTTTTTTCAGGCAGAGAACGGATTATAAATAAAACTGGTGGTCACTGGTCACTATCAGCAAAACTCTGCACTGTACTGAGTACTCCTAATGCTCCCCAAAATTAGTAAATCAAGTGTCTCTCTAATCTATTCTAAACGGAGAGGACGCCAGCCACGTCCTCTCCCTATCAATCTCAATGCACGTGTGAAAATGGCGGCGACGCGCGGCTCCTTATATAGAATCCGAGTCTCGCGATAGAATCCGAGCCTCGCGAGAATCCGACAGCGTCATGATGACGTTCGGGCGCGCTCGGGTTAACCGAGCAAGGCGGGAAGATCCGAGTCGCTCGGACCCGTGAAAAAAAACATGAAGTTCTGGCGGGTTCGGATTCAGAGAAACCGAACCCGCTCATCTCTAATTATGACACACACCGCAATGTCCGTGATACATTATGCCACACACTGCAATGCCCGATACATTATAGCACATACAATGCCTGTGACACATTATGCCACACACTGCAATGACATTGAGACATTATACCACAATGCCCGTGATATAGTATACCATACACCGTAATGCCTGTGACACATACCGCAATGCCCTGCCCGTTATACCCTATGCCACACATCGCAATGCCCGTTATGTATTATGCCACACTGCAATGACCCTGAGACATTATACCACATACCACAATGCCCGTGATATAGTATACCACACACCGTAATGCCTGACACATTATGACACACACCGCAATGTCCGTGATACATTATGCCACACACTGCAATGACCCTGAGACATTATACCACATATCACAATGCCCGCGATATAGTATACCATACACCGTAATGCCTGTGACACATTATGACACACACCGCAATGTCCGTGATACATTATGCCACACACCGTAATGCCCATTACACATTAAGTCCTACAGTAAGGCTTCTAATTACTTTTCAATTACCTGCTCGTTGTCAGGGGTTTCATGCACTGGGTGTCATGCTCGTTGCCAGGGGTTTCATGCTCTTGGTTCCATGCACGGTGCCAGGGGTTTTCATGCTCAGGGTGTCATGCTCGTTGCCAGGGGTTTCATGCACTGGGTGTCATGCTCGTTGCCAGGTGTTTCATGCACTGGGTGTCATGCTCGTTGCCAGGTGTTTCATGCACTGGGTGTCATGCTCGTTGCTAGGAGGTAGTCCTTGTTGCTAGGGCTGTGCTCCCAGTGCCACATATGTCCCCAGTGCCAGATATTCCCCCACGGTGCCAGGTACTTACATGCCCCAGTGCCAAATATAGTCGTCCCCCCCATGTGCCAGGTACACATATACCCCCCCAGTGCCACATATGCCCCCAGTGCCAGATATTCCCCCCCCAGTGCCACATATGCCCCCAGTGCCAGATATGCCCCCAGTGCTATATATTCCCCCCCAGTGCCAAATATGCCCCCAGTGCCAGATATTCCCCCCGTGCCATATATGAGCCCAGTGCCAGATATTCCCCCCCAGTGCCAGATATTCCCCCCGTGCCATATATGCCCCCAGTGCCAGATATCCCCCCCAGTGCCATATATGCCCCCAGTGTCAGATATCCCCCCCCCAGTGCCAGATATTCCCCCCAGTGCCAGATATTCCCCCCAGTGCCAGATATCCCCCCCCCCAGTGCCAGATATTCCCCCCAGTGCCATATATGCCCCAGTGCCAGATATCCCCCCCCCAGTGCCATATATGCCCCCAGTGCCAGATATTCCCCCCAGTGCCATATATGCCCCCCGTGCCATATATGCCCCCAGTGCCAGATATCCCCCCCCAGTGCCATATATGCCCCCAGTGCCAGATATTCCCCCCAGTGCCAGAAATGCCCCAGTGCCAGATATTCCTCCCTCCCCCCCCCGTGCCATATATGCCCCCAGTGCCAGATATTTACCCCCCCCCCCGCCGCCGCTTTTTGGAGGGACACAGAGGGCACAGCTCACCTCTCCTGTGTCCCTCCTGCTGCATCATCTCCGGCGGCCGCGGGTCTAATAGGGGGAAGTGCCGGTTCGTGAGCCAATTAGAGCTCACGGACGGCACTTCCCCCTATTAGACCCGCGGCCGCCGAAGATGATGCAGCAGGAGGGACACAGGGAGGCGCGCTGTCCCTCCGTGTCCCTCCAACAAGCGGCGGAGGGAAGGAGACTGCAGACTGACATGCGGACGCTCGTCCGCATGTCAGTCTGCTGTAAATCAGTGGCGCCCCCGCAGCCCCTCGCCCCCAAGCCACCGCGAGGACTGCGGGGGCAGTAGTTACGCCACTGTTACCGGTACATTTACAATGTACTCCGCTGATGTATGGTACATGAAAATGTAATACTTTCTATTGCTGTATAGTTGGTGTATATACTGCTGCTGCCAGTGTACTGCACATACAGTACGTGGCAACAAGATAAAATTATTTCCAGGGACACTTTGCTGGTGAATACATGCATTGAGTTCTAAAAACATCACGAGCTGTACTGTCTAGACTCGAGAGACCTTCGTGCACTAAAGCCCTGAGAATGAAACTAGATAGTGATAATGACATCTGTTATGCAGAATAAGAGGACTGTACTGCGCAATGGATATGTGCTGATACATATGGATTTTTACAGGCACAAAAATATCCAGGAACAAAGCTTTAAAACTTGGAACAGTCACTAGAAATAAGTGACACTTAGGGCTGTTGTACATGAACGTGAGTATACTGCAATATAGCTCTTGTATGGTCATTAAGCATAATACAGGATTGGTGTAGGCATTTTGGGTAATAACTACCATGCATTAGCATTTCTATAATAGGTGCAGTGTGTGCGGTGCACACGTCCCCATAGTCCTGGGGGGTGGGGGGGTGGGGCCCACACCGCACACACTGCACCCATTTCTCCTATACTTACCTTTCCGGTCGCTGACCGTGTGAGGGCCCCCTCCTCTCCCATAGCCGTCGCGCCGCTGCTAGCGCACTAACCACTAGAGACTCTGGCACAGTGCCATAGTCTATAGCACATGCGCAGGACTTCAAAAAAATGGCGCGGCAGCCATTTTTCAGAGTCCTGCGCATGCGCTGTAGACTCTGGCACTGTGCTAGAGTCTACAGTGCTCAGAGCGCTAGCAGCGGCACAATGGCTACGGGAGAGGAGGGGGCCCACACACGGAGTCTGCATATGGGTCCCCTCCTCTCTAGAGACACCCCTGCTTCCACGGGTTGTGTATTCCATCCTCACAAGGAACCAGGTGAGGCAGCCATCTTGGGTGTACTGTGTAGGATTAATGTGGGTGGAAATAGTCTACCCCTAGAAGAGATGACACAAAATGGGTGGGGTGATCAGACGTTCAGAGAACGGTCCCAACAAAACAGTCAGGTCCATGTATTTTTCATCCCATCCACAAGCGTACCAGATTAGGCAGCCATGTTGGGCGCACTACTAAGGTTACACTGTGGGAGGTGAGCTATACAAGGGCCTAGTCCTAGTGCATATATGGGTAAACTGACACTTGTGTGCAGTGCTCTACTTATCTTGCTGTGTTTACCCCCATCTGTACCCTGGTTAGATAGATCTCAGCATTTCCTTGCAGTCAGTACAGAAGATATGTCTGGAAACAGGCGTATTTACACTTACTGTACATCCAAGTCATCATAGTTCACAATTCTGTCTACACGCCTTCCAGCTTGTCTCAAGCACCCTGGGGTGAATAATAGTTTGAAGCCCAGAGGACAGAGGAGGAGCAGAGGGGCAGTGTGGTTTGACACGCTGAGGTTCTAGAACTACATTTCTCAGAAGTCTGGGGAAGAAAGGGGAGGAAGCTTACCAGGCCCACATGTGAGGTGACAGAATTAACGCCCACAAATCAGATTACTGCCAGTGAAGAGACCCAGGAAAGTTGTGGAGGAAGCAGCATTGGGACCAAGAAAGAGGTGAGAGTGGTGAGGGGCATCGGGAAAGGTGGCCCAGGGCTAAGAGACACCAAGCTGCAGACCTGAAGCAAGAGAGCTGACAGCTGAGAGAGGCAATATCCAGGGGCGCCTTAAGAAAGGAGGGAGCCCGTTGTTAAGTTTGATAAACTTTCAGGAAAAAGCAATACCTTATTACACCAGTGTTCGGGCCGCTGCGACCGCTAAGTGTGTGCGATAAACCTCTATGAATGCGTACATGTTGCGTAAGCACGCCGACACGCTGTGAGACCAATGTAGCTACACGTGGGGCTGAATACACTTTAAAACCCCTAACAGGAATGGAATGCGACACCAATTGTATATGTTATGTTGTGGTTCAATGCAGCAACAAATATTTACTTAAAAGGGGGTACAACAGAAATACAACAATAATACAAAAGAACAGCTACAACCAATGGATACATACGTTTGTTCGCCTGTGCCACCCGGATCCGGTCCTCAGTCAGTCTAGCAAGATGACCTTCAGAGAATTAGACTGAGAACGGCCAGGAGGCTTGGCTTTTATACATTTGTCCAAAACATAGTACAAAGGAAACTGTAAGCTCTTCTTTCATAGGTCAGAGGGCAGGTCATTTACAGTACATGAGGGGTCATAGGTTGGTTTAAGTAGGTGGGCGATGCCTGGTCCAGGTGTACTTGCAGGTGTCCTCCACTGGGTTCCCGCTGAATATCAGGAGTACAGTAAATACAGTGAGATATTAATATTGTATTCCTGTGCATATCTATGCGCAGGAGCATGCTACATTCTGCAAACTGTGATCGGAATATTGCCCTTGAAATACTGTACATGTGGATACCAAACACCATGTCCCAACCTAATTCTGTCCCCTCACATCCTGTAAAGTTGAATATCTCTATTGTTCCTTTCCTGAAATAAATGTAACTTGCTGGTGTGGTGCGTGTAGACTATGTGTAAATTATGCACTATGTGGATTAAATATCAGATATGTCTTTGGCTTTTCCATGCGAATGCGTATGGTACCGTATTTACTCATACCACGCGCTAATACGCAGGGCTTCGTGAGCCAATGTACGCAGCGTGCGGGCATGCGCACGCACGGCAGAACAAGCACACGCACGGAGGCCACTCTGTGTGGTGTTTGCATGTGATGCATGTGGGTATAATATTTTCGACTTCGACAATCCACCCTTTGGCAGTAAACCAATAACTGCCACTCTCAACTAATAACATTGAAAATATTGCATTTACAATATGTACAACGTTCGGATAACAGGGGAAGAATTGTAGGTAGGAAATGTATGGCCTAGTGGGATAGGAAAAAGCATGTATGTATGAGTAAATGTCTGAGGGGGATGTATTATCGTGCCGTATATGTTCTAAGTAAGCTTCGAGGTACTGCGAAGTATACATTTAATCCTTCTCATCCTGTATTAATGGTCTGTACATGGGCAAACATTAGCCCTTACCTTTTCCGGCTTCTTATAACAACAAATGGGGAACACATTTATCTGATGATACATGTGGGGAGATGTTTGTGCATGCTGTTATGTGTGGATAACATTTATCGACTATGTGTGTTATTAACTGAAGATTGCAGAGATGAGGGTAGGACATATAAAAATACATTCACATAATTAAGGGTACACTGAAGTCTTTTCCGGTTTGTAGGTCTCTGGGTAGAGGGGAAAACAGAAAAAAAAGGTGAAAGAAACAGGCAATGAAATTAATTTGCATTCCTTATCACAACACTGTTTCTACGGTTGGGTCATATATCAAATCTGCTGCTGCTACAACGCCCTTGCTCCCTAGACTCATCAAATTTGTCCTATGTTTGCGCCGCGTCAAAATTCGAACACATCTGAATATCAGACCGATAATTATGATGACACCCAGGACACAGAGGAGAAACTTTCCCACACTTGCAATTACATTTTGTGCCCACTCTCCTAACCCAGAGAACCATTTGAGTGGGTTCAACCATGAGGCCCAGCCGGTCAATTCATTACCCACAGCCGTTAAGGTATAGTTGTGCTTCCTTCTGAACTACCACTTCAACTGCAAGATCTCGTCCATCTTTTGATCGATGATCTCCGTTGGGTCTTCAGTACTGTTTGTAATTTACTTACAGCACTTCACACCATATTGAGTTGTCAGAGTAACACAGTACCCACCTGTCACAGCCGTGACGTAATTTAAGACCATCCTGTGCTGGACCAGCTCCTTCTTGTAGGCCTGTAGCTCCCTACCCGTATACCTGAAGGTGTCATCATACATCTCAGTGATATTTAGTGATGTGCTCCGGAAATTTTTCGGGTTTTGTGTTTTGGTTTTGGGTTCGGTTCCGCGGCCGTGTTTTGGATTCGGACGCGTTTTGGCAAAACCTTACCGAAATTTTTTTGGCGAATTCGGGTGTGTTTTGGATTTGGGTGTTTTTTTCAAAAAACCCTCAAAAACAGCTTAAATCATAGAATTTGGGGGTCATTTTGATCCCATAGTATTATTAACCTCAATAACCATAATTTCCACTCATTTTCAGTCTATTCTGAACACCTCACAATATTATTTTTAGTCCTAAAATTTGCCCCGAGGTCGCTGGATGGCTAAGCTAAACGACCCAAGTGGCCGACACAAACACCTGGCCCATCTAGGAGTGGCACTGCAGTGTCAGGCAGGATGGCCCTTCCAAAAAATACTCCCCAAACAGCACATGATGCAAAGAAAAAAAGAGGCGCACCAAGGTCGCTGTGTGACTAAGCTAAGCGACCCAAGTGGCCGACACAAACACCTGGCCCATCTAGGAGTGGCACTGCAGTGTCAGGCAGGATGGCCCTTCCAAAAAATACTCCCCAAACAGCACATGATGCAAAGAAAAAAAGAGGAGCACCAAGATGGCTGTGTGACTAAGCTAAGCGACACAAGTGGCCGACACAAACACCTGGTCCATCTAGGAGTGGCACTGCAGTGTCAATCAAGACAGGATGGCCCTTCCAAAAAATACTCCCCAAACAGCACATGATGCAAAGAAAAAAAGAGGCGCACCAAGGTGGCTGTGTGACTAAGTTAAGCGACACAAGTGGCCGACACAAACACCTGGCCCATCTAGGAGTGGCACTGCAGTGTCAATCAAGACAGGATGGCCCTTCCAAAAAATACTCCCCAAACAGCACATGATGCAAAGAAAAAAAGAGGCGCACCAAGGTGGCTGTGTGACTAAGCTAAGCGACACAAGTGGCCGACACAAACACATGGCCCATCTAGGAGTGGCACTGCAGTGTCAATCAAGACAGGATGGCCCTTCCAAAAAATACTCCCCAAACAGCACATGATGCCAAGAAAAATGAAAGAAAAAAGAGGTGCAAGATGGAATTGTCCTTGGGCTCTCCCACCCACCCTTATGTTGTATAAACAGGACATGCACACTTTAACGAACCCATCATTTCAGCGACAGGGTCTGCCACACGACTGTGACTGAAATGACTGGTTGGTTTGGGCCCCCACCAAAAAAGAAGCAATCAATCCCTCCTTGCACAAACTGGCTCTACAGAGTCAAGATGTCCACCTCATCATCATCCTCCGATTCCTCACCCTTTTCACTGTGTACATCCCCCTCCTCACAGATTATTAATTCGTCCCCACTGGAATCCACCATCTCAGGTCCCCGTGTACTTTCTGGAGGCAATTGCTGCTGGTGAATGTCTCCACGGAGGAATTGATTATAATTCATTTTGATGAACATCATCTTCTCCACATTTTCTGGAAGTAACCTCGTATGCCGATTGCTGACAAGGTGAGCGGCTGCACTAAACACTCTTTCGGAGTACACACTGGAGGGAGGGCAACTTAGGTAGAATAAAGCCAGTTTGTGCAAGGGCCTCCAAATTGCCTCTTTTTCCTGCCAGTATACGTACGGACTGTCTGACGTGCCTACTTGGATGCGGTCACTCATATAATCCTCCACCATTCTTTCAATGGTGAGAGAATCATATGCAGTGACAGTAGATGACATGTCAGTAATCGTTGGCAGGTCCTTCAGTCCGGACCAGATGTCAGCACTCGCTCCAGACTGCCCTGCATCACCGCCAGCGGGTGGGCTCGTAATTCTTTGCTTTTTCCTCGCACCCCCAGTTGCGGGAGAATGTGAAGGAGGAGATGGTGACGGGTCACGTTCCGCTTGACTTGACAATTTTCTCACCAGCAGGTCTTTTAACCTCTGCAGACTTGTGTCTGCCGGAAAGAGAGATACAACGTAGGTTTTAAATCTAGGATCGAGCACGGTGGCCAAAATGTAGTGCTCTGATTTCAACCGATTGACCACCCGTGAATCCTGGTTAAGCGAATTAAGGGCTCCATCCACAAGTCCCACATGCCTAGCGGAATCGCTCTGTTTTAGCTCCTCCTTCAATGTCTCCAGCTTCTTCTGCAAAAGCCTGATGAGGGGAATGACCTGACTCAGGCTGGCAGTGTCTGAACTGACTTCACATGTGGCAAGTTCAAAGGGTTGCAGAACCTTGCACAACGTTGAAATCATTCTCCACTGCGCTTGAGTCAGGTGCATTCCACCTCCTTTGCCTATATCGTGGCCAGATGTATAGGCTTGAATGGCCTTTTGCTGCTCCTCCATCCTCTGAAGCATATAGAGGGTTGAATTCCACCTCGTTACCACCTCTTGCTTCAGATGATGGCAGGGCAGGTTCAGGAATGTTTGGTGGTACTCCAGTCTTTGGTACGCGGTGCCTGAACGCCGAAAGTGGCCCGCAATTCTTCGGGCCACCGACAGCATCTCTTGCACGCCCCTGTCGTTTTTTTTAATAATTCTGCACCACCAAATTCAAGGTATGTGCAAAACATGGGACGTGATGGAATTTGCCCAGATGTAATGCACGCACAATATTGCTGGCGTTGTCCGATGTCACAAATCCCCAGGAGAGTCCAATTGGGGTAAGCCATTCTGCGATGATCTTCCTCAGTTGCCGTAAGAGGTTTTCAGCTGTGTGGCTATTCTGGAAAGCGGTGATACAAAGCGTAGCCTGCCTAGGAACGAGTTGGCGTTTGCGAGATGCTGCTACTGGTGCCGCCGCTGCTGTTCTTGCTGCGGGAGGCAATACATCTACCCAGTGGGCTGTCACAGTCATATAGTCCTGAGTCTGCCCTGCTCCACTTGTCCACATGTCCGTGGTTAAGTGGACATTGGGTACAACTGCATTTTTTAGGACACTGGTGACTCTTTTTCTGAGGTCTGTGTACATTTTCGGTATCGCCTGCCTAGAGAAATGGAACCTAGATGGTATTTGGTACCGGGGACACAGTACCTCAATCAAGTCTCTAGTTGGCTCTGAATTTATGATGGATACCAGAACCATGTTTCTCACCGCCCAGGCTGCCAAGGCCTCAGTTATCCGCTTTGCAGCAGGATGACTGCTGTGATATTTCATCTTCCTCGCAAAGGACTGTTGGACAGTCAATTGCTTACTGGAAGTAGTACAAGTGGTCTTCCGACTTCCCCTCTGGGATGACGATCGACTCCCAGCAGCAACAACAGCAGCGCCAGCAGCAGTAGGCGTTACACTCAAGGATGCATCGGAGGAATCCCAGGCAGGAGAGGACTCGTCAGACTTGCCAGTGACATGGCCTGCAGGACTATTGGCTTTCCTGGGTAAGGAGGAAATTGACACTGAGGGAGTTGGTGGTGTGGTTTGCAGGAGCTTGGTTACAAGAGGAAGGGATTTAGTGGTCAGTGGACTGCTTCCGCTGTCACCCAAAGTTTTTGAACTTGTCACTGACTTATGATGAATGCGCTGCAGGTGACGTATAAGGGAGGATGTTCCGAGGTGGTTAACGTCCTTACCCCTACTTATTACAGCTTGACAAAGGCAACACACGGCTTGACACCTGTTGTCCGCATATGTGTTGAAATAATTCCACACCGAAGAGCTGATTTTTTTTGTATTTTGACCAGGCATGTCAAGGGCCATATTCCTCCCACGGACAACAGGTGTCTCCCCGGGTGCCTGACTTAAACAAACCACCTCACCATCAGAATCCTCCTTGTCAATTTCCTCCCCAGCGCCAGCAACACCCATATCCTCATCCTGGTGTACTTCAACAGTGACATCTTCAATTTGACTATCAGGAACTGGACTGCGGGTGCTCCTTCCAGCACTTGTAGGGGGCGTGCAAATGGTGGAAGGCGCAAGCTCTTCCCGTCCAGTGTTGGGAAGGTCAGGCATCGCAACCGACACAATTGGACTCTCCTTGGGGATTTGTGATTTTGAAGAACGCACAGTTCTTTGCTGTGCTTTTGCCAGCTTAAGTCTTTTCTTTTTTCTAGCGAGAGGATGAGTGCTTCCATCCTCATTTGAAGCTGAACCACTAGCCATGAACATAGGCCAGGGCCTCAGCCGTTCCTTGCCACTCCGTGTCGTAAATGACATATTGGCAAGTTTACGCTTCTCCTCAGACGCTTTTAATTTTGATTTTTGGGTCATTTTACTGAACTTTTGTGTTTTGGATTTTACATGCTCTCTACTATGACATTGGGCATCGGCCTTGGCAGACGACGTTGATGGCATTTCATCGTCTCGGCCATGACTAGTGGCAGCAGCTTCAGCACGAGGTGGAAGTGGATCTTGATCTTTCCCTTTAACTTCCACATTTTTGTTCTCCATTTTTTAATGTGTGGAATTATATGCCAGTATCAATAGCAATGGCCTACTACTATATTTACTGCGCACAACTAAAAGGCACCAAAGGTATACAATGTAGATGGATGGATACTAGTATACTTTATGGATGACGAGTGATGACACAGAGGTAGGTACACAGCACGCAGTGGCCTACCATACTGCTATATACAGTATACTGGACCTGGTGGACACTGTCAGCAAACTGCTAAACTAGTCTAAAAAAAAGGCACCACAGGTATACAATGTAGATGGATGGATACTAGTATACTTTATGGATGATGAGTGACGACACAGAGGTAGGTACACAGCACGCAGTGGCCTACCGTACTGCTATATACAGTATACTGGACCTGGTAGACACTGTCAGCAAACTGCTAAACTAGTCTAAAAGAAAGGCACCACAGGTATACAATGTAGATGGATGGATACTAGTATACTTTATGGATGACGAGTGACGACACAGAGGTAGGTACACAGCACGCAGTGGCCTACCGTACTGCTATATACAGTATACTGGACCTGGTGGACACTGTCAGCAAACTGCTAAACTAGTCTAAAAAAAAGGCACCACAGGTATACAATGTAGATGGATGGATAGTATACTTTATGGATGACGAGTGACGACACAGAGGTAGGTACACAGCACGCAGTGGCCTACCGTACTGCTACATACAGTATACTGGACCTGGTAGACATTGTCAGCAAACTGCTAAACTAGTCTAAAAAAAAGGCACCACAGGTATACAATGTAGATGGATGGATAGTATACTTTATGGATGACGAGTGACGACACAGAGGTTGGTACACAGCACGCAGTGGCCTACCGTACTGCTGTATACAGTATACTGGACCTGGTGGACACTGTCAGCAAACTGCTAAACTAGTCTAAAAAAAAGGCACCACAGGTATACAATGTAGATGGATGGATACTAGTATACTTTATGGATGACGAGTGACGACACAGAGGTAGGTACACAGCACGCAGTGGCCTAACGTACTGCTATATACAGTATACTGGACCTGGTGGACACTGTCAGCAAACTGCTAAACTAGTCTAAAAAAAAGGCACCACAGGTATACAATGTAGATGGATGGATAGTATACTTAATGGATGACGAGTGATGACACAGAGGTAGGTACAGCAGTAGCCTACCGTACTGCTATATATAGTATACTGGACCTGGTGGACACTGTCAGCAAACTGCTAAACTAAAATGCACCACAGGTATAGGAATGTAGATAGATAGTATACTTAATGGATGACGACACAGAGGTAGGTACAGCAGTGCACTCTGCACTGTACTCCTCCTATATATAATAATAATTATACTGGTGGTCCCCAGTCCCCACAATAAAGCAGCACACTGTGAGCACAGATATGGAGTGTTTTTCAGGCAGACAAACTTATACTGGTGGTCACTGTCAGCAAAACTCTGCACTGTACTCCTGCTATAGCTGCTCCCCAGTCCCCACAATTAAGCAGTGTGAGCACTCAGCACAGATATATCATGCAGCACACTGAGCACAGATATGGTATGGAGCGTTTTTTTCAGGCAGAGAACGGATAAAAAAAACTAAACTCTGCACTGTACTCCTTCTAACAGCTGCTCCCCAATCCTCCCCACAATTATAGTAATAAACAAGCACAAGCAATCAAATCAACTGTCTTCTGACTTCTACTAAACGGAGAGGACGCCAGCCACGTCCTCTCCCTATCATCTCCAATGCACGTGTGAAAATGGCGGCGACGCGCGGCTGCTTATAGAATCCGAATCTCGTGAGAATCCGACAGCGGGATGATGACGTTCGGGCGCGCTCGGGTTAGCCGAGCAAGGCGGGAGGATCCGAGTCTGCTCGGACCCGTGTAAAAAAGGTAAAGCTTGGGTGGGTTCGGTTTCTCGGAAACCGAACCCGCTCATCACTAGTGATATTATCTATCAAGTTCGCTAGTGCATGGATGTACCTATAATTTATAATTCCTCTGGCAGTATGGGTGATATCTAATGCGAGATGAATTTGAATCCCGGTGGATTTATGGATCAAATCAGAGGCTGCGGGCTCTGTCCTATCTATGAGGTGTCTCTTGACAATGTGTTCATAGTGTGTATGAGTATAAGGAGTCTGAGCATTGCAGTGAATATCTTTCATTCTGTCGTGTGCAGTGGTCATGACCTCTGGTAGTACTCTGCCTATATAACATAACCCTTCAGAGCTCGGAATAAGCCACTTGTACGCTTTCCTTCCACATATGAAATAGGCATCATCTGGAAGAACATAGGGGACAAAATGCAACAAAATCATATCACAGATTTTTCTTATGAAGAAACCGATCCCCAGTTCTCCCATTTGTTCAGTACAAGTATCGGGCTGGATGATGTGGGCACAATATCCCTGTGACACTTTTCCAGCCCACATGGTTTTGATCCCACGTTTATACCTGTATCGGAAGTACCTCCCACTTGTGGCTATCTTACGTACAATTTCGGAGTTGATGGGTACTTTATCTGCTCTATGTGAGAAGGTCATTGTCTGATTGTTCTATGTCACTTCCCATTTTCCTGGTTTCCGGAAATTGGACACGTTAAAACACAGCAGTGACCTATCTAAGTGGTACTGGTGCAGCTTCAAGCTAGGGGGCCTAGATATGTTGAATTTCTTGTCCACCGGTCTCCCCCCGTGTAATTCGAGTACCTCATTTACTGTTAAAGGGTATGGCACTAATCCCGACTTACTCTGTCCTTGAGGTACTTGTGAGCACACCCAGCATTTTGTTTGGTTTAAGACCGTACCCACTAATGAGTGGTAATCACTCAAAGGATGTCCGCCCATGTCGATATTATTGTTTGACTGACATCTCTGGATGCACCCATCTTCAATTATGTTTTTGCAGTACCTACATATGCAGTATTCATCAGACAATAACCCTTCACATTGCCTCCGAGCTCCGTGACTACCAGATCTCTTACTATTACCAGCTTTGACCAAAGTAATGGACTGATCCTGGGGTCCTACGAATCCATCCTCTCCATCAGAACCCATTCCAGATCCTTGCTCGACTTCTCGGGGGCCTCACAAAAACAAATTGTCCTGAACAAAAATAGAGTCACAAGAAAAAGCCGGACACAGTCTCTTGGTGTGGATCCATTTCGTTAAGGAGAAAAAAATTAGGAAGGGAGAAAAAAGAACAATGCAGCGTGGGGGTGATTGGAGGAAGAAAAATGACGACAACCGTCCTTGATCTTGCTGTTCACCACGCTCAGGTGCCGTCCAACAGTCCTACCTCTCAGCTTTCCTGGAACAGATTCTCTAGTGATACGAGGTTCTCTTCACCTTTCTCTTTCTCACGAGTTTTCTTCGGGTCAGCGACCTTCTTGCAGTGGGACAAGTGGACCAAGTCTCTCTCTCGCCAACCTTCAGTGCTGTCGTGCTGGTCAACAAAACTTGATACGGTCCTTCCCACCTGTCAATGAGCTAACCTGAGCGTAGAAAATTTCGAATCATCACATAATCCCCAGGTTCAATGTCATGACAATTACTGTTTGGTAGGTCAGGAATCGCCAGTTTCAGATTCCTTTGCTGGTTTCTCAGTTGCTGGCTCATCCTAACCAAATATTGCACAGTCATTTCATTATTGCATTTCAAATCATTCTGGGGGTCTATCATTACATGGGTCTGTCGTCCAAAAAGAATTTCGAAGGGTGATAGGTTAAGCGGTGACCTGGGAGTGGTTCTGATGCTGTACAACACTAGTGACAGTGCTTCTGGCCACAACAGTCCAGTTTCAGCCATCACTTTGCTCAACTTGTTCTTAATAGTGATATTCATTCTCTCCACCTTCGCACTGGCCTGTGGCCGGTATGGAGTATGTAGCTTACTATTAATACCCATCAGTTTGCACATGACCTGAAAGACCTCACCTGTAAAATGGGTACCCCTATCACTTTCAATCATTTTAGGGATACCATATCTACACACAAATTCTTGCACGATTTTCTTTGCAGTGAATACGGCAGTATTTGTGGCAGCGGGGAATGCTTCTACCCAGTTTGAAAAGACATCAGTACATACTAAAACATACTTTAAATTCCTACAGGGTGTAGCTGTATGAAGTCGATTTGTATTTCCTGCAAAGGTCCGTCTGTAGGTGGGATATGGGATGGCTCCGTTGGTATTGTCTTACCAATATTCTTTCTCAAGCAAGTAAGACATGTCATTGCTTTCTTGCTCGCCTGAGAAGAGAACCCTGGTGCACTCCAGTAGGCTCTTACCAATTTGCACATACCTTCCTTGCCCAGATGAATCAGACCGTGTGCCGCTTCAGCTAGGCTCGGGAGATATGCCCTGGGGGCCACTGGCTTACCTTGTCCATCTCTCCAGAGTCCCGAGGACTCCTGACCATATCCCTTCGCCTTCCAGACAGCCTTCTCCTGTAGGGAACACAAATTTTGCATTTCGATTAACTGTTGTGTATTTGTTGTGTAGGGTAAAAACATCTCTAGAAGAGAGAGAAGAGAAAAAAAGAAAATATCAGGTTTACGTTCACCAACGGGCTGTCACACCATCATGCATATCAGTGTCTATACAAAATTTCCCTTCACCAGTATTCTCACTCTCCACCCTTTGTGCATGACAATGCACACTGCAGTAATACTGGTGCCATCGTGCTGGTGAGACATACAGGGTTCGGGCAGAACTTTGAAGGACCGATAAGGCATGTGGTGTATGAACTGTCAAATTATGTACCAGTACTACATCCCTGGTATTTGACCCCTGTCCCACACAACTGTAGCGTATCCCTTGAGAACTGGTGTCCTGTTTGGAAGAGACGAAACAGAAACTATTTTGTATCTGTCAGGGACGATTCGAATGAATCAGCGCACAACAAGAAGTCATGAACATATCGTATCAGCGCCGCCCCATTCTCAGGCTGAAAGGACTGTAAACAGTCATGTAGGGCTTGGGAGAAAATACCCAGGCTGTCACTTGACCTTGGGAGAATCAGGTCCATGTATTGTACCCCCGTGTAGGTGAACGCAAAAGATGAAGAGGAACCTGTGAAGAAAAACAGAATAGAGGTCGGTGACAGATAGGTTTGTAGAGGTGAAGAGGATTTTATTAAAATGACAACTGGATTGGGCACTACGGGGAATTGCTTCTCTACTTGGTCTACTGCCCTTTAAAGTTTGTGCTTGTTGTATCACTACTGGGACTATCCCAGCCATCAATCCAGCGTCCTGTCCATCCTAAGTTCATAGGGAACCCGTTATTTTGCGAGATCATTTCCTCTACCTGTGATGGACATGAATCTAGAACAGTGGAATGCAACATTAGTCTTTTGTGGGTATCTAACATACTTTGTACTTCCTGAGCGGGAGTACACTATATATATTTCATATTTAATAAAGTCTCTGTTGATTAAGTTAGTCAGGGGCCACTGCTGCTAGGAAAGAAAAGAAAAGGTTTAGCATCATAGAGGCCCCAATCGTAACCCCAGCAGGTCTTGTCAAAGGGTAATGTTGCACTTTTTCCGTTCTTCCCATTTGCCAAATTAGTGTTTACTAGTGATATTTCTTTCTATATGGTGTTAAATCCTTACTATATGTCCCTTGGTACCGTCTATGTGTCTGGTAACGTGGTTCGTATTCTGGTCTAGGGGGTCTATATTTAGTATATGTCCCTGTATTCCTACATTCTCTGGCCAAATGTCCCTCCTTTTTGCAAGTATAACATATTCTTACCCGTTTCCAGTCTTTAGGGGCCGTGGGTCTTGGTTGATCGGGCATCCCTTCAAGTGCCTGTATACTCACTGTCATCAACCTCCTCTCCTGCTGTTCTTTACGTTTGGAGATATTCCTGTCATGCTCAATAGCAGACTCTCTGAGAGTATCTACAGTGACCCCTCTCCAATTAGGCAAAGAAGTCTGTACTCTGACCTTCAATGCCTTATAGAGCCAGTCCATTAGCACAGAGACAGCCATCTCCATGTGGTTTGCGTTGTTCCTTATATCCGATACCCCAGTATACTTAACCATAGTTTGTAAAGCTCTATGGAAATACTCAGATGTCGTTTCATTTTCTCTCTGTTTGATTGAGAAAATTTTGCTCCATTTTACAATTGTGGGGAAATACAACCGTAGTTGTTCATTGATTCGTTTCACATTCTCCTGATTGCATTCGTCAGTCAGACGACCGTCTGACTCTATCTTACAAACCGTGCTAAATTTTTGGGTGTCAATATTAGGGGGTAGGCACGCTTTTAAAACTGTCCGCCATTCTTTGTTTGTAGGTTCATGGGCATTACCCAGATCCTTAATAAACTTCTGACAGCTAGCTCTATGTCTCCGGGGATCGGGGAATTCTGAAATGATTGACCGTAGTTCCGATCTGGTCCATGAGTATTTCTGATGAGGGTTACTCCCTGGCTATCGGTTCTCCCATTGGGAGTTGCTATTACCCAGATAGGATATAACCCTACCATTCCATTCCTAATCAGCTCACTGTGAGGCGTTACTGTCTCTGCGTAATGAACAGTCTCACACTTACCGGTGGCTATGATCTCACCCGTCTCCCTTCAGTGGAAGACACCGTCACTGCTCTTACTGGTTGGGCCGTGCCCACCTGATTTTTCTGCAAGGTGGCTGCCTGGTAGAGGGCTGAGCTTAGACTGGATCCATCATCTTCCCCTGACCTATGACCTTTGAGCGAACTTAAAACAGAGTACAATATGCATGGGTTTGGGTTAATACAATTGTTATGCATGTTCCTATTATTTACGGATGTAACATTGGTTGTAGTGATGGTGTATTTGCATTCACATTCCTGTCAGGTTTGGAACTCGCTGTGCGAGCAAGCTCCCTTTGCACATCTCCCTCTTGTTGCCATATGTTTAAACAGTCGTTACTGTATGTCTGATCCTTTGTTTCTTAGCTTTGATCAGACATATTCTATTCCTTACATTCTGCAGTACCTCTGGTTTAAAACTACCCATCCTAGGAAATGATGCCTTATCATCAGCAGTCAAACATACCCATTTATCACAAAAAGCCTCTGCGTGTGGACCATACTTCCCACACATTATCAACCTAGCGGACCCTCTTGGCCCTTCTTCTCCAGCCTGAACCCTGGCTGCCAAACATCTCTCACTTGTGCACTTGGCTCCCATTGTGGGCTTTTTATACACAATCCCCAAATGCACAAAGAAAAACGGTGAAAGTTCTTACCAAACGCTTTCACTTGCTCCTGCCTCCGCTGGCCTGTACTATGACCCACTGCAACAGTGGAAAACCCGATGTACACAACCTTAGGCTCCTATCAGACCCTTCAGCACCATAATTTCTTTCAGTGGAGGTTCTGTTGGAATATTTTCCTGAGAGAGCCAGTGAAAAATTCCTTTTAGGTATCTTTCCGCTGGAATTTTTGTAGGATGAGAAACACCTTATCGATCACCGTTTCCAGTGAATGCCCACCAGGGAGATTTCCTGAGGAAACTTAGCGAAAAACCCCTTTGTTTACACAAATCCCGTCTGCGTATGCTTTACAAAGGGCATATGACACAACTGCGCAAAATAAGGCAAATGGTATCACGTTGCGCCGCGTATAACACACGGACGCGTGGTCCAATTGCACGGCCTATAGATACTTGTTATCTATATGCCCTACGATCACGAGAGTTGAATTCACAAGCTGCGCTCCTCAGCCGGAGCGTAACACAAAAACCTTAAACTTCACAATCTACTTATCTTGCTTTTTTGCACGTTTTCACACAGTACGTGCCTCAATCCACCTAGTCAATACGTAAGGTTGCGACCCTTCACACGCCGCGAGCCTCTGCTAACTCAGCGTCTTCCACGGGGGTTCCCGATTTCCGGGGTTCAATACGTCCACTCCTACCTTCCACTCACACAAGTACACAGTGTTTTTCTGTACAGAAAAATATCACTCCCTTTGATTGATAGCCTATCCCAGAGGTAGTACAGTTTAAACAAAATATTCTAATAATCTGCTTTTTGAAATTGGATAGTTATTTGCTGTTGTATAACTACAAATCCTTTATCCCACCTTAACTTGAACTGCTATCGTGTAGTTATAACCTGCGCTTGCTCCTTCACGTAACCGTGCGTATGCACGCAACCGTGCGTTCCCGCGCTAAATGCGAGTTCCCACGCGCTTACCACACACAATGTGCCACATGTTCACTGTGCGTTCGCGCCTAAATAAACCACACTATATCACGATAAATGTGAGCAACAAAATACTACTGCTCACTTACACAATACACAATTGTTCCTTACACTCGCCGGAAGTTACCCCCCAAAGGTAATCCTCTTTTAAGTGTTTACCTAAACTTTTAGGCCGGAACTGCGTTTCGTGTTTTTATAATTACTCCCTTAACACACTATCTCAAATATCTAACAAATAAACGTATCCGACTTTATACAGATCTATAATAACTATTATAACCTATGGCAACAATATGTGAGAATGTATGCAAAGTATCGGTACGCTTTGTGCATGCTTTTGCGCCAAAAGTTACACACAAATAATTAATAGCTTTTTTCCTGTTTGTCCCTTGGGTTACACCAGCACCTCTAAGAGTATACAGAACAGATGTGGTCTAACAACACAAGATGGTTTTAAGCACAATACAAAATTACTTAAGATGCATCTCCACCCTTTGTTGACAGACCAAAGTCTGTTATGCCCTGCAAGTCTGTAAGTATGTGGTGAACCGGACGAGTCCCCAACTGTTAAGCTTGATTAACTTTCAGGAAAAAGCAATACCTTATTACACCAGTGTTCGGGCCGCTGCGACCGCTAAGTGTGTGCGATAAACCTCTATGAATGCGTACACGTTGCGTAAGCACGCCGACACGCTGTGAGCATCATGTAGCTACAGGTGGGGCTGAATACACTTTAAAACCCCTAACAGGAATGGAAATAGACACCAATTGTATATGTTATGTTGTGGTTCAATGCAGCAACAAATATTTACTTAAAAGGGGGTACAACAGAAATACAACAATAATACAAAAGAACAGCTAAAACCAATAGATACATACGTTTGTTCGCCTGTGCCACCCGGATCCGGTCCTCAGTCAGTCTAACAAGATGACCTCCAGATAATTAGACTGGGAACGGCCAGGAGGCTTGGCTTTTATACATTTGTCCAAAACATAGTACAAAGGAAACTGTAAGCTCTTCTTTCATAGGTCAGAGGGTTGGTCATTTACAGTACATGGGGGGGTCATAGGTCGGTTTGAATAGGTGGGCGATGCCTGGTCCAGGTGTCCTTGCAGGTGTCCTCCACTGGGTTCCTGCAGAATATCGGGAGTACACTAAATATAGTGAGATATTAATATTGTATTCCTGCGCATATCTATGCGCAGGAGCATGCTACATTCTGCAAACTGTGATCGGAATATTGCCCTTGAAATACTGTACATGTTGATACCAAACACCATGTCCCAACCTAATTCTGTCCCATCACATCTTGTAAAGTTGAATATCTCTATTGTTCCTTTCCTGAAATAAATGTAACTTGCTGGTGTGGTGCGTGTAGACTATGTGTAAATTATGCACTATGTGGATTAAATATCAGATATGTCTTTGTGGCTTTTCCATGCGAATGCGTATGCTACCGTATTTACTCATACCACGCGCTAATACGCAGGTCTTCGTGAGCCAATGTACGCAGCGTGCAGGCAGAACAAGCACACGCACGGAGGCCACTCTGTGTGGTGTTTGCACGTGATGCATGTGGGTATAATATTTTCGACTTCGACACCGTTTACTTTCTCCGTCTGGGCCCCCTCCTTTTTAGCCGGTAGTGAAGTAGATTCTAAGCAATGGGGTCACTAGGAGACCCTAGTGCTGTACCATAGTCTAGTGTTCATGCGCAGGTCTTTTTTAAAATCATGCGGTGGCCATTATCCCAGTGATTTCCCTAGTGCGCTGGCTGCTGCTCCATTTTCTCTGTGATTTGTGCAGCTGATGTGGGATTCTGGAGGGGTGAGTATTCAAGAAATTTGTTCACCTGATATAGATATGTCATTGGTGATATCCCAGAGAGGGCCTTGGACAGAGCCTGCTGTAGAAGTCACAGTTTGGAATGTAGTGGAGGATTTAACCTGAATCCGCTGAGGTGGGAGACCTCTGGATACAATCCTGGGTAGTGGCGGATTTTGGCTATGGTCTGCAGGACTGCAGCCCCCCTAGGTAAAATCCACCACTTCAGCACAGTCTGTGAAGCCAGATGCAGTCCATGAGTCTGCACTGGCTTCACTGTGACTGGCAGTGACTTTCTATTGGAAGTCCTACCTGCCAGTCAGAGACACTACAGGCAGTCCCATTGGGAGGTGTTTCCTCTCTCCAGGACAGCCAGACCAGGCTGCGATTTGCAGCGAGAAGCCAGCTCTCTGCCTTTTGGGTAGCACTAACCAGCTTCTACGGACTGCAGCCAATGGGGGTTTGCGCTTGTACTGCTATTGCGAATGCGCCGGTCCTGGCATCTGTGAACTACATTGTACAGATGCCGGGACCCAGCCGGCGGTGGACAAGGGAGGAGAGACCCAGCAGCATAAGCATTGGCAGCCCCCTTCTCCATCAAGGTAGGAGCCGCCGCTGGTCCTGGGACCACTACTCCAGCAGATAAGTAGTGGTGGTTAACTTCATATTGCATATTATACAGTGAAAGTTTGGACTGTGTTTGGCCATTAGGGCTGTAGAGACACAGACAGAAGGGAGGGTAGGAGTGAAAATGGCAAGTTATTTACTAGAACTACCTATCACCTTAAATGCTTGCAGAGTTATTCAAGACATTATGCCACACAGTACCCCCAATTCACATTATAACATAGTGTCTCTAGTTCCTACTATACCACATTACAGTGCCCCCAGTCCATATTATGCCACCCTATAGTGCCTCCACTTCATATTGTGCCACAGTACAGTGCCCCAGTTCCTATTATGTAACATTGTAATGCCATCCAGGTAATTTTATACCACATTACAATGAGCAAGTCCAAGGGTGTAACTAAATATATTGTAGGGCCAGGGTAAAGTATGTAGGGGCCCCTATATATCTACCAATGGTGAAAAATGGGGTTCACTATGGTATGCCGGCGGTCAGGCTCCCGGTGACCAGCATACCGGCGCCGGGAGCCCGACCGCTGGCTTACCAACGCTCGCCACGCTACGGGCACGGGGGCGCGCTACGCGCGCCACGCTATTTTATTCTCCCTCCAGGGGGGTTGTGGACCCCCAAGAGGGAGAATAAGTGTCGGTATGCCGGCTGTCGGGATCCCGGCGCCGGGATCCCGTCAGTCGGCATACTGAAGACCACCCGAAAAATGTATATAACACATGTAACTGTGACAGGGAAGGCGGGCCCCTCTCAGCTCTGGGCCCCATAGCAGTGCACTCCCTGCTCCTGCATACCCTTGCCCCATGTTCTCAGGAAAGGGAATTATCTCAAAATCATAAATGTGTTTGTCATTGTACTGTGGAACGTTTCCTGTGTGTGTTCAAACTTCAAAGTGTTTGGATTACAGTATAATACAGTAGAATGAGGAGTTGGTCATCTTACAGATGCCGTAACTCTGATATGGGAAGACTGCATAGATTTCTCATTAACAAAGGGAACAGTGTTTACATTTTTTGAAATACATTTTATTTTTGCAGAGAAGTTTGTAGGGATAAAAGACAGAGCAAATTTTCTTATGGAAATGTCAAGGCCCATATGTCATATTCACAGTCATGTGGAAAAACGCATTTAGCAGGCTTTAAATGTTATTATAGCAGCTATGTTCTAAATGTTCAAGCATCAGTTTTGTCCTAGCTCCTATGTGACCTATTCGAAACATGCATTTACATTCCAGTCTAATATCATAAACCTCTTTCTTTTTATCTCATGGCATATAGTACCTTTTGTATGTATTAGAGACTTTCCAGCCACTATCAGAAAATCTCATGGGCACCTAATGGAAAACATGATTGCACAAAAAAGCACTTACTATTAAACCCCCGAATTCCACATGCCAGCTATGTACTACTGTACTATACAGTGAAATAACAATGTTAAACACTAAAGATACAAACAAACAACAAGAGCTTGTGTTAAATGTGGTCATCAGTTTATTGAAAACAAATGTTTGAGTATGTAGAAGCGCTATAATTTTACATGTAGGCAGTGGTGCAGAGAGGCGGAGTACTAATTACCCGGGCCTGGGCTTGTGGGAGGGGCCTGGCTGCGCTAACCACCCTCACTTACATATCGGGTAGCCCCAGCTTCTCTCCCTAGCCCAGCACTCACTGCTGTGTGTTGGGATGTGGTGGGTGTAGGGATAACGCTGTCACTTAGTGCAGCAGTCTTCTCCTCCTGCAGGGGGTGGTTAGAGACAACTATTGTGCCCCCCACTTCCTGGATCTGCCCCTGGCTAATGGGCTCTAAAAATCCCATCTCTCAAACCCCAATGGGTCTGCTCCGACTTCTCTCTCGATTTCCTTGTCCCATCTCATTTCAGGGATTCCTGGGTCCAATTCTCTCCATCCTTCTCTCTCATACTCCCTGGGTTATACCTACTCCATTCTTTGCCTTCCAACTTCTAAGGTCTTCAGGTCCACCCACCCACCATTCAACGCTTTTTCTTCCACTGGCGTCTCACCAGCCCATCCACAAGCCACTCATCTTATCTCTATCCCTCGGTTTTCTCTCCACGTGCAGTATCTCCAGGGACGGACTGGGGCTACTTTTTGGCCCTGGCATTTATTTGTGCGCACGTCACAGGGGGTGCACCATGTGGTTAAGGTGAAGCAGTGCACGGTTAAGGTGGCGTGGACACTGCTCACGGGGGCATGCCGTGAGTTAAGGGGGGTGTGGACTCGCTGCACACCTCCATCTTTTTTTGCAGACAAGCATGCCAGGTGAGGGGGCGGGCAAAATAGAGCCGGAAGCTGCGCTACGTGCAGCCATCCCGACTCTCTCTGTGGCCGGACTGGCCCAACTGGTCATCATTGGCCCTTCTGGCTTTTGCCAGAAGTGCCAGATGGCTAGTCCGGCCTTGCATATCTCTGAGTATCTTTTGTCATATTTATATATAGTATATGGGACTTAGTACACTTAGGGGCCCATTTATCAATGAGTGAGAAAACAAATTATGAATGATAAAACTTGTTGCGTAAGATAAGTGGCGCACCAGTCAATCAGCTCCTAACTGTCATTTTTCAAACATATAACAGTTATGCGCTGAACACATGACAGTTGGGAGCAGAACACATGACAGGAGCTAAGTGGCTGGAGCACTATTTATCATATGCAGCAAGTTTTATAGGTAGAGAGAGAGAGAGAGAGAGAGAGAGAGAGAGAAGGCTGGTGTTTACTTTACCAAAAAATCACGGATGTGTAGCATTTTTATTGATGCATTAATCTGCTGTCTCGAAATGTGCACAGTTAAGTAGAAACATTACTGTATATATAACACCTGCATAAAGCCTGCATATACAGTACGTAAGGTTTAGAACCCTGCGCAATTTAAAAATCATTATAGTTATGTTTCTCTGTGTATTATGGTGACTGGAGAATGACTGATTTTAGTGACAGTGAGTAAGTGCCCTGATAGTTGGTAACTCTGGGCGAGGAAATGTGAATGGAGCCTTTTGATCTACACCGATGCTGCTGCTTCAATGTCTAGGACACTGCTAGCACTAAAATGATGTGATATGGCTGGGTCGGCTGTTACTATTGGTCATGTCAGGGTCACGCCCCCTGTTTAACAGTAATTTTCAGAAAGGCAGGCACTCGCTGACTAAGGTTCCCTCGATATGGGATTACAAAAATGTAAATAAATGTAAAATGGCCATTGATGACTGAAATCTAGAGAAGGATCACAATAAAATAGAAAATGTCAAGATGAAATTAGTTAATTGAAAATCTCAAATAATGAAGATGTATAACGAAGATGTATAAGAGGTATTATTATCATCCAAAATAGGGTCTAGTTCATTGATGGTGAGAGTGGAATATACCATGGGGTTTCTACTGGCATGTTGGCAATGATGCCTTGGTGTTACGTCCACGGTGACTCCAAGGGGCATGGAAAGGCATCCAAAGGTGGCTGGTTAGGATGGCGTGTGATTAAATCCATATCTAATAAAGTAATCCTCCAAATAATTAGAAAGCTTAATGCGTTTCACTGCGCAAGACACACAACTTCTTCAGAGGCATGAAATGTAAATCCTGGCAAGGGCAGTCTTTATTTGCTATATATAATGCATAGATCCACATATAAAACTATTATATTAATATTCAAAGCAATCCCACCATAAGCTAGTCTCAATTCATCCTATTTAAATAATGAAATAAAGCCAGGACCTGAGAAAGACGGTTATCTGACAAACGACTCAGACGGAGCTCTGTGACATGAACTGATTGGTCAGATTGGTCACCAACCAATCATATGTCCTAGAAAACTTGACCAGATTTGTGTGATGGAATCACTGGTGAACAAAGCTTTATTATACTAATACAATCACTTGGCCAACACACAGAGATAATATGATTGGTGCCAGAGGATCATGTGGTATATCTGATCCTATGGAGATTTGTTAATGGGTTGTAATGAGTCACATAATGGAAATAAACAGACCGACCCCACATGGCTATATTAGTAGCTAATTAGACATTGGCTTGATGATCCAACATAGTTTAATTTAAACAAATGCATTATTCATTACACGGATCCATACTAGTTTATTATAACTATTAGTAATGGAGTCCGCTGGTAATATAATCCTGCTATAATTTCAATTAAATCACCTCCTGTTCTTAATTACTTTTTATATTTGCAAAACCCTAAGTTATATATACATTTCTCATTTAGGAATAGCCAAAACATTATGAATGGAAGACATTTTTCCATGTTTTTATCTGCTCGTTATGCCCGTCACAGGTCAAAAGTAATTTACGTTTAAGGTGGTGAGATCAGGGCCGGCAACAGATATCTTGGGGCCCGGTACAAAATATATCTCTGGGGCCCCCACAACCCTCCTTGACCCCTATTTTAATGCAGAGGGTGGAATAAAAAAAAATGTTGTGTGTATATATATATATATATATATATATATGTGTGTGTGTGTATATATGTATATATTGTAAATGCTGATTTACATACAGGACTAAAAGCAACACTTTAAAAAGACATTTCATACACTTTAAATGGAGCCGCTGCGGCCGCTATACTTAATCCTCAACCTACGTACTTATTACACCATTAGCGTACAGAGCCCCGTACCGTGTACGTACTTTGCGTACAAACGCCGCGCTGGCTGTACAAAGTACACTCAGTGCGTACACACCCAAAGATACACCGTGAACCCTTAACAGCTATGCATGCGATAGTAATAAACTTATAACCTTAGCAGGGAAAGGAAAACACGACACCAGTTTGTATTTAAAATGCCGGGTTCTGACACCACAACATATTATTACTGAAAGGGGGTTACAATAACAAAGCAATACAATACAAAAGATTAATGGCTACAGTCAATGGTACATACGTGTTTGGTTTTCGCCGCGCTACCCAGTTTGGTCCTCAGTCATCTAGATAGATAACCTTTAGAGTCTTGTTTTAGACCAGGCCTGCAGCTGGTTCCTTTATACAATCTTCCAAAACTTAACACAATGGATACTGTAATCTCTTTGTCCATTGGACACAGGGATGGTCATTTACAGTACAGGAGAGGTCATAGGTTGGTTTGAATAGGTGGGCGATGTCTGTTCCAGATGCACTTGTGGGTGGTCTCCTCTGGGTTCCCGCCGCATACCAAATGTACAGTAAATACAGTTTATATCTATATTCTGCTCCTGCACATAACTATTTGCAGGAACGTGCGATCTGCTGCAAACCAACACCGGAATATTACCCTTAAAATACCCTACAGCTGGATACCAAACACCACCTTATAACCTTGTTCTGTCCCCTCCCATCCTGTAAAGGTGAATCCCTTTGTTCTGATACCATTTAAACTGTTGTAACTTGCTGGTGTGGTGCAGGGAGACTATGTGTACATTATGCACTATTTGGATTA
Source organism: Pseudophryne corroboree (assembly GCF_028390025.1). Taxonomy (NCBI): domain Eukaryota; kingdom Metazoa; phylum Chordata; class Amphibia; order Anura; family Myobatrachidae; genus Pseudophryne; species Pseudophryne corroboree. The sequence continues at coordinate 846,093,940 of NC_086447.1, read as the reverse complement.
AATATGTAATGTGTTTTGATGGCTTTTCCATGCGTTCACAAACTCTACCATAAATACTCATACCACGCGCTAATGCGCAGGACCGTGGGAGCGACCATACGCAAATTGCGAATATGCGCACGCACGGCAGAACAAGTACACGCACGGAGGCCATCTGTGTGTAGTTTGTACGTGATGTGTGTACTGCAATATTTTTTGACAGTCCACCCTTTGGCAGTCACCAATAACTGCCACTATCTAATCAATAAACAGAAAAATATCTATACAATATCTACAGAAGCTTGGATGGTCGGGGGAGAGTTGTAGGTGGAAAATATATGATCTAGTGGGATAGTAAATGCATGTATGTATGAATCCATGTCTGAGGGGCATGTATCATTGTGCCGTATATGTTCTACATAAGCTTCGAGGTATTGCGAAGTATACATTAAATCCTTCTCATCCCGTATTAAGGGTCTGTAAATGGGCCAACAAACACTACCGAGCTCTTTTCGGCTTCTTGTTCCAACAAATGGGGTGCACATTTAGTTGATGATACATGGAGGGGGAAACATATGTGAGTGCTAGTATGTGTGGATATCACCTGTCGACTATGTGTGCCATTAGCTGGAGGTTGCAGAGATGAAGATAATGGGGGTCATTCCGAGTTGTTCGCTCGCAAGCTGCTTTTAGCAGCATTGCACACGCTAAGCCGCCGCCTACTGGAAGTGAATCTTAGCTTATCAAAATTGCGAACGAAAGATTAGCAAAATTGCGAAAATACATCTCTGTGCAGTTTCTGAGTAGATCGAGACTTACTCGGCATCTGCGATCAGTTCAGTGCTTGTCGTTCCTGGTTTGACGTCACAAACACACCCAGCGTTCGCCCAGACACTCCTCCGTTTCTCCAGCCACTCCCGCGTTTTTCCCAGAAACGGTAGCGTTTTTTCACACGGCCAGTTTCCGCCCAGAAACACCCACTTCCTGTCAATCACACTCCGATCACCAGAACAAAGAAAAAACCTCGTAATGCCGTGAGTAAAATACCAAACTGCATAGCAAATTTACTTGGCGCAGTCGCACTGCGGACATTGCGCATGCGCATTAGCGACTAATCGCTCCGTTGCGAGAAAAAAATACCGAGCTAACAACTCGGAATGACCCCCAATACTCATATATAAAAATACATTCACATAAACATTTTTGGGTAGGGCTGACGTCTTTTCCTGATGGATGTATCTGGGCAGAGGGGGAGACAAAGAAAAACGGGTGAAAGAAACAGGCCATGAAATTCATTTGCAATCCTTATCATAACACTGTCTCTATGGATGGGTTGTAAATTAAATCTGCTGCTATAACAGCACCCTTGCTCCTTAGACTCATCAAATTTGTGCCGTGCTTGCGCAGCATTAGAATTTGAACACGCCTAAATATCGAACCAATAATTATGACGACTCCCAGGATACAAAGGAGAAACTTCCCCACACTCATAATGACATTTTGAGCCCACTCTCCTAAACCTGAGAACCATTTGCGTGGGTTCAACCATGAGACCCAGCCGGTCAGTTCATTACTCACAGTCGCTAAGGTAAGGTTGTGCTTCCTCCTGAACTCCCACTTCAACTGCAAGATATCGTCCATCTTTTGATCGATGATCTCCGTTGGGTCATCAGTGCTGTTTGTAATATATGTACAGCACTTCACACCATATTGAGTTGCCAGAGTAACACAGTACCCACCTGTCACGGCTGTGACATAATTAAGGACCATCCTGTGCTGAATCAGTTCCTTCTTGTAGGCTTGTAACTCCCTTCCTGTGTACCTGAAGGTGTCATAATACATCTCAGTGATATTATCTATCAAGTTCGCTAGCGCATGGATATACCTATAATTTATAGTTCCTCTGGCAGTACGGGTAATGTCTATTGCGAGAAGGAACTGAATCCCGGTGGATTTGTGGATCAAATCAGAGGCTGCGTGCTCTGCCCTATCTATGAGGTGTCTCTTGATGATGTGTTCGTAGTGAGTATGAGTATAAGGAGCCTGAGCACTACGGTGAACGTCTTTCATTTTATCATGGGTTATGGTCATGACCTCCGGTAGTACTCTACCAATATAACACAATATAACCTCTGAGCTCGGGGCAAGCCACTTGTACGCCTTCCTCCCTCATATGAAATAGGCGTCATCTGGGAGAACATAGGGGACAAAATATAACATCACCATAATCCAAACTTTCCAAGTAAAGAAACCAATCCCTAGTTCTCCCATCTGCTCAGTACAAGTATCGGTCTGGATGATATGAGCACAACACCCTGACGATACTTTTCCAACCCACATGGTCTTGCTTCCACGGGTATACCTATACCGAAAATACCTCCCACTGTTGGCTATTTGGCGTACAAGTTCAGAGTCTATGGGTATCCTATCAGCTCTGTGTGAAAAGGTCATTGTCTGGTTATTACACGTCACTTCCCAATTTCCCGGTTTTCGGCAATTGGAAATATTAAAACACAATAAGGACCTGTCTACATGATACTGGTGGAGCTTCAAACTAGGGAGCCTAGAGATATTGAATCTCTTGTCCACCGGTCCCCTACCCCACAATTCGAGTACCTCATCTATCGCTAAAGGGCACGGTACTAATCCTGACTTACTCCGACCCCGAGGTACCTGTGAGCACACCCAGCACCCTGTCTTTTCCAAGTCCCTACCCACTAGTGAGTGGCAATCACCCAACGGATGGCGGTCCACGTCGACATTAAGGTTGGACTGACATCTCTGGATGCACCCATCCTCTACTATATTCTCACAATTCCTACAAATACAATATTCATCAGACAATAACCCTTCACAGTGCCTCCGAGCTCCCTGACTACCAGAGCGCTTACTGATGCCAGCCTTTACTCGAGTGATGTGCTGCTCCTGAGATCCTACAAATTCATACTCGCCATCAGAACCCATTCCAGATCCCTGCTCGACCTCTCTGGGACCCTCACCAAAACAAACTGTCCTGATCAAAACCAGAGTTACTAACAGAACCCGAAACGCAGTCTCTTGTGATCGATCCATTTTGTTAGGGGAAAGGAGGAAAAATAAGAAGGAGAAAAGAAAGGAAAATGCAGGGGGAGGTGAAAAAAGAAAATGGTGTGACAACCGTTCTAGATCTTGTTGCTCTCTGTGCTCAGATGCCCCTCAACAGTCCTGCCTCTCAACTTTCCTGGAACAAACACTCCAGTGATACGAGATTCTCTACACTCTGCTCTTTGTCACGAGTTCTCTCCGGGTCAGCGACCTTCTTGCAGTGGGACGAGTGGACCCAAGTCTCTCTTTCAGCGACCTTCAATGCTGTCGTGCTGGTTAACAAGACTTGGTATGGTCCTTCCCACCTGTCTATGAGGCAACCTGAGCGTAAGAAATTTTGAATCATCAAACAATCCCCAGGCTCAATGTCATGACAATTACTGTTCGGTAAGTCAGGAATCACCAGCTTTAAATTTCTTTGTTGATTTCTCAGCTGCTGGCTCTTCCCAACTAAATATTTCACAGTCATTTCATTATTACATTTCAAATCATCCTGGGGGTCTATCATTACATGAGGTTGTCGACCAAAAATAATTTCAAAGGGTGATAAGTTAAGGGGAGACCTGGGAGTGGTTCTGATGCTGTACAACACTAGTGGCAAAGCTTCTGGCCACGACAATCCAGTTTCAGCCATTAATTTGCTCAGCTTGTGCTGTTCACTCTCTCTACCTTTGCACTTGCCTGTGGATGGTACGGAGTATGTAGCTTGCTATTAATTCCCATCAGTTTGCACATGACCTGAAAGACTTCACCTGTAAAATGGGTATCCCTGTCACTTTCAATTATTCTAAGGATATCATATTTACACACAAATTCCTGCACAATTTTCTTTGCAGTGAACGTAGCAGTATTTGTGGCAGCAGGCAACGCTTCTACCCAGTTGGAAAATACATCAATACAAACTAACACATATTTCAAATTCCTACAGGGTGGTAACTGTATGAGATCGATTTGTATTACCTGAAAAGGTCCGTCTGTAGGAGGGATATGGGATGGCTTTATTGGCATTGTCTTTCCAATATTCTTCCTCACCGTGTCCACCTGTCCACAGTCTTGAGGACTCCTGGCCATACCCCTTTGCCCTCCAGACTGCCTTTTCCTGTAGGGAATACAAATTTTGCATTTTGATTAATTGTTGTGTGTTGATCGTGTTAAATGTCATCAGTGATGTGATGTTCATTTGTATGGGGGTGCTTGCTGCTGATTTAGCAGCTTCATCTGCCCGGCTGTTACCAAGTGAAATTGGGTCTTGGTTGTAAGTGTGTGCTTTGCACTTGATAACAGCCACTCTGTCTGGTTCCTGTATTGCTGTCAAAAGCCTTTTTATGTGGGACACATGCGCTACAGGTGTGCCAGCTGCCGTCATGAAATTTCGGAGGCGCCATAGGGCCCCGAAATCATGCACTACTCCAAAGGCGTACCTAGAATCTGTGTATATATTAGCTGACTTACCCTTGGCCAATTCACACGCTCTGGTTAGGGTGACCAACTCAGCAACTTGTGCTGAGTGCGGTGGGCCCAGGGGTTCAGCTTCTATGATACCTTCATCATCTACAACTGCATATCCAGTGCACAAATCTCCCGATTCTGTCTGTCTGTGGCAACTACTGTCAGTGTAGAAGGTAAAGTCTACTCCTTCCAGTGGGTTGTCACTGATGTCAGGTCTCGCTGTGAAAGTCTGATTCAGGTATTCCATACAATCATGCGTATCAGTGTCTGCACTAAATCCTCCTTCACCAACATTCTCATCCTCCACCCTTTGTGCCTGTCCAGGCACACTTGGCAAGTAAGTTGCAGGATTTAGTGAGCTGCATCTCTTAATGGTGATGTTTACCGGGGCCATCAGTGAAAATTCCCACTTTGTAAACTGAGCAGAAGAGACATGTCTGGTTTGGGCTGAGTTTAGTAAGGCTGATACTGCATGAGGTGTATGAATGGTCAGGTCATGTCCTAACACTACATCCTCGCTTTTACTTACCAGCAAAGCTATCGCTGCAACACTTCGCAAGCAAGTGGGGAGAGACCGCGCTACAGTGTCCAACCTTGCACTGTAGTAAGCTACCAGTCTGCTGGCATCACCATGTCTCTGAGTTAAAACCCTGCCACGCACCCCGCACTTTCTGTACCGTACAATTCAAAGGGCTTCTCATAATCTGGCATACCTAATGCAGGTGCCTGTGATAGGCACTGTTTGAGTCTCTCAAACGCCAGTTCGGACTCATCTGTGTGCGAGATCCGTTCTGGTTTATTCGAAGAGACCATTTCTTGCAAAGGTAAAGTCGTTATAGAGAACCCTGGAATCCAGTTTCGACAGTGCCCACACATTCCAAGGAAAGTGCGGATCTGTTGCTGAGTTTGTGGCAGAGTCATGTCGCGAATCGCCTGTATTCTATCAGCAGTGAGGTGTCTAAGTCCTTGTCCCAATGTCCCAAATATTTGACCCTGGTCGGCATAACTGCAACTTATCCTTTGAAACCTTGTGTCCCATTTTGGAAAGATGAAACAGAAGCTGTTTTGTGTCTTTCAAGAACGATTCGAGTGAGTCAGAACACAACAATAAGTCTTCAACATACTGTATTAGTACTGATCCACTCTCAGGTTGAAAGGATTGTAAACAGTCATGCAAAGCCTGGGAGAAAATACTTGGGCTGTCAATGAAACCTTGGGGGAGACGAGTCCAGGTGTACTGTACTCCCCTGTATGTGAAGGCAAAAAGGTACTGGCTGTCTGGGTGAAGAGGGACAGAAAAGAAAGCAGAACAGAGGTCAATGACAGTGAAGAATTTTGCAGTAGAGGGAATTATTATTATTATTAATATTATCCTTTATTTATATGGCGCCACAAGGGTTCCGCAGCGCCCAATTACAGAGTACATGAATAATCAAACAGGAAAACAGCAACTTACAGTTGATGACAGTATAGGACAAGTACAGGGTAAATAAACATAGTTACATCAGCAGATGACACTGGAATAAGTATCAGGTGGCAGAAGACTGCTGGAGTTGATGCATTTGAAGATTATTAAAGTAAGAAAGGATAAGCACATGAGGGAAGAGGGCCCTGCTCGTGAGAGCTTACATTCTAAAGGGGAGGGGTAGACAGACAGTGGTGACACAGATGAGGTACATGGAGAGTGTAGAACAGAGGGTTAGGATGAGATTTGGCTGGGTTTGGTGAAGAAGTGGGTCTTGAGAGCCCGTTTGAAGTTTTGAAGAGAGGTGGAGAGTCTGAGGGGGAGAGGTAGGGAATTCCAGAGAAGTGGTGCAGCACGTGAAAAATCTTGGAGGTAGGAGTGGGAGGAGGTGATCCGAAGGCAGGAAAGTCGTCGTACATTAGCAGAGCGAAGAGGACGTGTGGGAATGTAAAGGGAGATAAGATCAGAGATGTAGATGGGAGAGGAGTGGGTGAGGGCTTTGTAAGCGAGTGTGAGAAGCTTGAAATGGATTCTGAAAGGGAAGGGGAGCCAGTGAAGGTCTAGTAAGAGAGGAGAGGTAGACGTAGTGCATTTGGTGAGGAAAATGAGCCGGGCAGCAGCATTGAGGATAGATTGGAGTGGAGAGAGGTGTTTGTCAGGAATGCCAGTCAGGAATTTGCATGAGGATGACAGCTGGATTGGGCACTACGGGGAATTGACTCTCAACTATCTTGTTTATCCCCCTTAGATCCTGCACTAGCCTGTAACCCCTCCCCCCACTCTTTTTCACAGGGAAGATGGGACTATTGGCGGTGCTGGACATCCTGACTAGGATGCCCTGCTGTAGCAGCCGCTCTGTGACGGGGTACACTCCTAATTCTACCTCTGGCTTCAGAGGATACTGAGGGATTTTTGGAGCTATCCTACCATCTTTTACTTGTACTACTACTGGAGCTACATTCGCCATCAATCCAGTGTCTTGTCTATCTTTGGTCCAAAGGGAACCCGGTATTTGTGAGATCATTTCCTCTACCTTTGATGGACACTTGTCTATAACAGTAGAATGCGACATTAGCCTTTGAGGGGTGTCTAATATATCTTGCACTTCTTGAGCATGGTTCTCAGGTATATCCAAGAAGACACCCTCAGGAGTACAATATATGACACACCGCATTTTACACAATAAGTCTCTGCCAAGTAGATTAGTCGGAGCCGATGCAGCCAACAGAAAAGAATGTTTGGTTTGCAAGGGCCCTATCGTAATCTCTGCAGGTCTACTCAAAGGATATTGTTGCACCATTCCTGTTACTCCCATTGTCGAAATCATTTCTCCCATGGTCTTTATACCTGATGTGGAATTCAACACTGACCTGGCCGCCCCTGTATCTACAAGAAATGGTAATGGTACACCAGCTACATCAACCGTGCCCTCAGGTTCGCTACCAAGGCTAGCAATCAATTTTGCTGGCTGCAGACTACAGGTGTGGCCCAACCCCTATTGTTTATTGGGACCCTCCCGCAGCGCATTTGCAGCTACAATATGTGAGGGGGGTAGCTGAGAATTTTCGGAGGTCTGCCAATCTCTCCTTGGGTACCTCCTTGTTTCCCCTGCATGTGGCTCGTAATTTCTCCTAGGTGGTCCCTGATCCCAATTATGTGAATTGTAGTGTGGTTCATATCCTGGTCTAGGGGGTCGGTATATGTTATGTGTACCTTCATTCCTACAGTCCCTTGCAAAATGTCCTTCCTTTTTACAATAGAAGCATATTATTGACCGTGACTTACCATCAGGGGTCTGGAGTTTTGGCTGATGTAGTTTTGTTGTAAGAGCATTTATACTTACTGTCATCAGCTTATCCCCCTGAGACTCCCTGTGCTTACTGATGTTCCGGTCGTGCTCGATAGTGGACTCTCTCAATGCAGCCACCGAGATACCTCTCCAGTTAGGTAGAGAGGTTTGTACCCTTGTTCTTAATGCCTCCTTTAACCCGTCCATTAATACAGTAACAGCTACCTCCCTGTGATGTGCATTATCTTTAATGTCCTCGATCCCAGTGTATCTAGCCATTTCGTTGCAGTGCTCGATGGAAATATTCGGATGCCGTTTCACCTTCCTTTTGTCTTATGAATTTTTTTTATTCCATTTGACAACAGTAGGGAAATACACTCCTAGTTGCAGATTGATTTGCTTTACGTTCTCCTGATTGTATTCATCAGTGAGAGGTACTTCTGCAATTAACTTACTGTCTGCTATGAATTTCGTGGTGTCAATATTTGAGGGTAAACAAACTCGTAGCACTGTTCGCCAATCTTTATTTGTAGGCTCATGGGCGTTACCTAACTCTTTAATGAATCTCTGGCATCCGACTAGATCTTTTCTGGGATCGGGAAATTCAGACATAATTGACCTTAACTCTGCTCGGGACCAGGGACAATGCATGGCAATGTTCCTGATGGGAGTTACTCCCTGATTGTCAGTTTTCCCGTTGGGAACTGCAATTACCCTGACAGGATTTAATTCAATTACATCATTCTGGTTTGATTCTAGAATGTGGGGAGCTATAGTTTCTGCATAATGTATGTTACCGTACTTACCTGTGGACACGACCTCACTTATCCCTCCGCTAGGGGGCCTTGATACAACTCTTGATGGTTGGGCCGTGCCCACCTGAGTATCCTGTATGGTGGCTGCTAGAGAGAGTGCCGATATCGTCCTGGGATCATCTTCCTGCTCACAATCCTGGGGAAAATTTTAAATGGGATACAGCTGGCAAGGGTTAGCATTAGTACATTTATCAATCACATTCCTATCCTGTACTAATGCACCATTGCTTGTAGCCACTTTCTCCCCAACAATATATGGTGGTGGTGGTGGTGCGGTCGCCATTGTTTTCCCGCTAGGTTTGGAACCTGCTGCAAGAGCTAATTCCCTTTGCATCTCCCCCTCTTGCTGCCATAAATTTAAACAATCTGTATGTCTAATCCTTTGTTTTCTGGATTTTATCTGACATATCCTTATCCTTAAGTTCTGCAATACCTCCGGTTCAAAGCTGCCCACCTTAGGGAATGGTACCCTATCTTTGTCAGTCATACGTAACCATTCATTGCAAAAACCTCCATGTGTGAACCTTATTTTTCACACATAATAAACCTCGCTGACCCTCTCAGCCGCGGCACTTCAGCCTGAACCCTGGCTAAATGTGCTCCCATAATTGTGGGCCTTTTCCCACAAACACCAAAATACTCAATATAAGGTGACGGTGAAAGTTCTCTGAGCGCTTCCACCCACTCTTGCCCACATTGGCCAGTACTACCATACACTGTCGATAGCGAAGGCGATGTACCCAACTTAGGGCCCCTGTTGACCTATATTTACTGGAAGTTTTTAGGAATAACTTACCCTTTCCAGTAAAGTATCTGTTGTTGGAGATTTTCCTGAGAGAGACCAGCGAAAACTCCCTTTATGCACTTGTACACAAATCACGCTTGCGTATGCTGTACACAGCGCTAATGATACCGCGATTTTACACAAAAGCTCGTAAAAGGGGTATCAAGTTGCGCTATATATCGCACCCACAAACGCGCAGTCCAATTGCACAGCGTATAGGTACTTGTTACCTATCTGCCGTACGACCACTGGAATCGAATCACAAGCTGCGAAACCTCGTCCGGAGCGTATCAAAAAAACTATATGGGTCACAATTCACAATACACAATTCCCTACCACGCTCCTGTGCAAGTCTCCTCACGACTTACGTATTTCAATCTATATTAACGTGATTCAGCCGCCTCACGCCACCAAGCCTCCACTCACTTGGTGTACCACGGGACCCGATTTCCGGGGTTCAAATCTACTCACTCCGCTTTCGCTCACTCAAATACACTTTGTTTTTCTGTACAGAAAATTTTCATTCGTTCTGATTGGCAGCTTTACCCCCAGAGGCAATACAGTTTAAACAAAAGTTTTATACTAATCTGCTTTAGAAACCGGATAGTTTTGTGCTATTGTAGCATGGCTACTGTCCCACCTTTGAACTAAACGACACTATTGTGTAATTTGTACTTAACGCCTGCACTCTTACGCACTTTGCGTAAACACACGACCGTGCGTGTCTTTTACGCTGCGTGCGCAGTCCTGTACTTTGTCCGAGACACGTGTACAAAACAATGCATCTGCAATAAAACAAATCCCACAACCTCTATAAATGTGAGCAATGCTGATTACTATTGCCCACTAGACACAACTTGTTCTGTATAAACTTTTATGCAGACCTGCGTTTGTGTCTTTACACTTACTTCCTTAAACACTTTTATTTTAGTTTTAACTATATAGCAACAAATGTATCCGATTTCACACAGATCTAAATGAATCTAGCAATATGAGTCTTGTGGCAAAAATGTGAGAGGGTATGCAAAGTATGGGTGCCCTTTGTGTATGCTTTTTGGCACCCAAAAAAATTCACAGCCTAAATAGCTTTTTTCCTGTGTTTTACGGATTCTACCAGCACCTCTGCAGACCATACAGAGCAGACGCCATCTAATCAGCACACAAGTTGGGTTTTCAGTGTATCCATCGACCAAAAAAAAGTTACGTAGGATAACTTCTTTCCGCCCTTTGCTGATAGAGTAAGTCTGCTATGACCTGTTAGGCTGTGAGTATGTGGAATCCCGGACGAGCCCCCAATTGTAAATGCTGATTTACATACAGGACTAAAAGCAACACTTTAAAAAGACATTTCATACACTTTAAATGGAGCCGCTGCGGCCGCTATACTTAATCCTCAACCTACGTACTTATTACACCATTAGCGTACAGAGCCCCGTACCATGTACATACTTTGCGTACAAACGCCGCGCTGGCTGTACAAAGTACACTCAGTGCGTACACACCCAAAGATACACCGTGAACCCTTAACAGCTATGCAAGCGATAGTAATACACTTATAACCTTAGATGGGAAAGGAAAACACGACACCAGTTTGTATTTAAAATGCCGGGTTCTGACACCACAACATATTATTACTGAAAGGGGGTTACAATAACAAAGCAATACAATACAAAATAATAATGGCTACAGTCAATGGTACATACGTGTTTGGTTTTCACCGCGCTACCCAGTCTGGTCCTCAGTCATCTAGATAGATAACCTTTAGAGCAGGGGTGGCCAACCAGTCAGAGTCAAAGAGCCAAAAAATCTTGTTAGGTACGTCAAAGAGCCAAAGGTGAGCATGCAAAAATGGGGTTTGGCCTTGTGCCCGCTAGGCCATGCCCTGGTATAATATACATTGAAAAATCCAGATCCACATAAAAACATTTTTAAAGCCAGATCCAACATAAAATACATTGAAGAAGTCACTTCCGCATAAAATAATTGAAAAAGCCAGAACCATATAAAATATAATGAAAGATGATTCACATAGTACACTTCAGCTCTCCCATGTGTCACTTCAGCCAGCACCCTGCTGTGTCACTCCAGACAGCTCCCCACTTGTCACTCCTGCTAGCACCGTCCTATGTCACTTCATCCAGCTTTCCCATGTGTCACTCCTGCTAGAACGCTCATGTGTCACTTCAGAGCTTCCCCCCCAACTCATGCCATTGTAGCAGCTCCTTATTACCCCTTTCACACAGCACAAATATCCCGGTATCGAGCCGGGTTGGTGTGCGGTGTGAATGGGCCATGGTCGAATTCCTGGGTTGCCTGACCCGATAATTCAACCCGGGTTATAAGCAGTGTTATTCCTGGTGATAATGTCGATATTATCTTAGACCGTAAAGCTATACATCTAGATACACTTTTACCGTGGAGCCGCTATGGCCGCTAGACTGAATACACGTGCTACGCACTTTGTACGCTATTTGCATACAGAGTCCCGCACGTGGTACGTACTTGGCGTACCCACGTCGCGCTGAGTGTACAGATGTCACGCTGCCGCCCTGGGCTCCTTACTTACCTCTCCGGGCGCGCTGGTCCTCTCTGCGGCTGTCCTCGCTGGCGGCTCCCGGCTCCCGTCACTCGGCCCGGCGTCTGGGCGGGTGACATCATCAGGTGCTTCCCACCAACCAGCTGGTGGTGGGAAGTATAAATTCAGGCATCAGGCGCTGTATCAGTGCCTGAGTATCATCAGTTCCCCAGGAGTGGTGATCGCCAGACCTCCGTGCCTCCAGCACCTCTGTGCCTCCCAGCACCTCCGTGCCTCCAAGCACCTCCGTGTCTCCAGCACTTCCGTGCCTCCAAGCACCTCCGTGCCTCCCAGCATCTCCGTGCCTCCCAGCACCTCCATGCCTCCAAGCACCTCCGTGCCTCCCAGCACCTCCGTGCCTCCCAGCACCTCCGTGCCTCCAAGCACCTACGTGCCTCCAGCACCTCCGTGTCTCCAAGCACCTCCGTGCCTCCAAGCACCTCCGTGCCCTCAAGTACCTCCGTGCCTCCAAGCACCTCCGTGCCTCCAGCACCTCCGTGCCTCCAAGCACCTCCGTGCCTCCAAGCACCTCCGTGCCTCCAAGCACCTCCGTGCCACCAGCACCTCCGTACTTTCAAGTACCTCCGTGCCTCCAAGCACCTCCGTGCCTCCAAGCACCTCCGTGCCTCCAGCACCTCCGTGCCTCCAAGCACCTCCGTGCCTCCAGCACCTCCGTGCCTCCAAGCACCTCCGTGCCTCCAAGCACCTCAGTGCCTCCAGGCACCTCAGTGTCTCCACGCGCTTCAGCGCCTCCAAGCACCTCAGCGCCTCCAAGCACTTCAGCGCCTACAAACACTTCAGTGTCTCCAAGCCCCAGTGCACGTTTGCGCAGTTGTGCCTCCAGCACCTAGTATTCTTCTCTGATTCACCAGCACATTTCAAGTTCTGTCTTTCAGGAGACCTTCAGCGTCCACACGTGCCTCCTGTCTGCCGACCTGATCCTGCATGAGGAAAACTTACATCCGGCCATATCTGCTGTGGCCCAGTTGCGGTTCCTCTTCCCGGTCACCGGAAGAAACCCCGAGTCCACAACACTCCCAAACCAGGTCAGTGATAGTATACTCAGGCCCCATAGACCCGGGGGATCGGAACACGGACTCAAGTGCCATCCAGAACCTGGCTTCCCGAGTACAAAGTCAGGAAGCGGCACAAGGTCAGGTGATGCAGTACCTCCAGGAGTTGTCCGGGTGTCTGGATCAGATTCAGGCGTCTCTAGCCTCGGTAATTCCGGCACCAGTTCCAGTAGCCGCACCAGTTGCCGCTTCCAGCAATGTCCAACCATCGGCCGGTGCCACTCCGCGCCTTCAGCTGCCTACTCCGTCCCGTTATAATGGGAATCCTAAAAATTGTTGTGGTTTTTTAAACCAATGCGAGGTACATTTCGAGCTATTTGTACACAACTTTCCTACAGACCGGTCCAAGGTGGCATATATTATTTCTCTGCTGGAAGGATCTGCCTTGGATTGGGTGTCTCCATTATGGGAACGTTCTGATTCACTGGTTTCCAATTACTCCGAATTCATCACGTCTTTTCGACAAATTTTTGACGAGCCCGGCCTCTTCTGACTTGCTCCGCATCCGTCAAGGCTCCCGATCCGTGGGTCAGTATGTGGTTCATTTCCAAACCATTGCCTCTGAACTTCGCTGGAATAATGAGGCTCTGAGAGCCGCTTTCTGGAACGGTCTTTCTGATCGCCTGAAGGATGAGTTGGTCACTCGAGAGCTTCCGGATTCTTTAGAGGAATTGATCTCTCTCTGTGTCAAGGTAGATCTCCGGATGCAGGAACGTGGAGATGAACGTAGTCGATCGGATCGTTCTAGGTTCCGGCTTCCTCCTGCAAGGCAAGCGGTGGTCCCAAGTCCGGACGAACCCATGCAGATTAACCGATCCCGGTTGTCCCCGGAGGAGCGACAGCGTCGTCATGAGGGTAAGCTCTGTCTGTACTGCAGAGCTGCGGGTCACTTCATCAAGTCCTGCAAATCCCGTCCGGGAAACGGGCAGGCCTAGCTTGTTCCGGAGGAGTCAAGTTGGGGGTTACGACCAAATCTTCTCCGACTTTGGACTGTTTGCTTCCTGTAACGTTAATCACCAAGGCTACTTCCAAGTCTTTTGAAGCCCTGTTGGACTCCGGGGCTGCGGGGAATTTCGTTTCTTCCCTCTGTGTCCAAAGCCTGAATTTGGAAGTACGGTCCATCAAACGGCCTATTTCCTTGACAGCTATCAATGGTACTAGGATATCCAAGGGTATCATAACAGAACGCACGGTTCCAGTTAAATTACAGGTCGGGGCTCTACATCAAGAATATTTGGAGTTCCTGGTGATTCTGGAAATGCATCACGTTCTGGTTCTCGGAATACCTTGGCTCAAAATTCACAATCCCCATATCGATTGGAAAACCGCACAGATTCGGTCTTGGGGTTCTTTTTGTCACGCTAACTCTCTCACTCCTGTCTGTCCGCTTCGTGTTTCTACTAAGGCGGAGGAAGAACTTATCCCAGAGGCGTACCAAGAGTTCAGGGATGTATTCTCGGAACAGGCGGCTGACCAGCTACCACCCCATAGGTCTTGGGACTGCCCCATTGACATTATCCCAGGGAAAATGCCGCCTCGGGGTCGCATTTATCCTCTGTCCCTTCCAGAGACACAAGCTATGTCAGACTATATCAAGTCCAATCTTCACAAGGGATTCATCCGCCCCTCTATCTCCCCGGCTGGAGCGGGCTTCTTCTTCGTGAAAAAGAAGGACGGAGGGTTAAGACCATGTATCGACTACCGCGACCTAAATGATATTACCATCAAAAATAAATACCCCTTGCCTCTAATCACAGAGCTATTTGATAGAGTTCATGGTGCCCACGTTTTTTCCAAGCTCGATTTGAGGGGGCCTATAACCTTATACGCATCAGAGAGGGAGATGAATGGAAGACCGCCTTCAATACCTGGGATGGGCATTATGAGTATCTGGTGATGCCGTTCGGTCTTAGCAATGCTCCTGCTGTCTTCCAGGGATTCGTCAACGAAATCTTCCGAGACATGTTATACCTAAGTGTCGTGGTGTATTTGGATGACATACTGATTTTTTCAAAAGACCTTGCTGAACACAGGATACAGGTCAAAGAGGTACTCCGCCGTCTACGTGAGAATCATCTCTATGCCAAGATATCCAAGTGTACCTTCGAAGTAACATCAATACCGTTCCTCGGTTATATCATCTCGGGGATAGAGCTTCGCATGGACCCGGAGAAACTCTCCGCCATTCGGGACTGGGCACAGCCACTCTCCTTGAAAGCAATACAAAGATTCCTGGGTTTTGCGAACTATTTTAGGAAGTTCATTAGAAGTTTCTCCACCATTGTTGCACCCATTACCGCCTTGACGAGAAAGGGTTCCAACCCGGGTTTGTGGCCTCCCAAAGCCATAGAGGCCTTTTCCCACTTGAAATCGGCTTTTATGTCCGCTCCAGTACTCCAACAACCAAATTTCGAGGAACCTTTCTTCCTAGAAGTTGACGCATCCTCGGTCGGAGTTGGGGCCGTTCTCTCTCAGTACGCCTCAGATAAGAAATTACATCCGTGCGGCTTTCACTCTCGTAAATTCTCTCTGGCTGAACGAAATGACACTATTGGAGACCAGGAACTCTTGGCGATTAAATCTGCCTTGGAAGAGTGGAGATATCTCTTAGAAGGGGCCAAACATGTGATTACCATTTACACTGATCACAAAAATTTGTTGTATATCAAAACCGCACAGTGCTTGAATCCTCGCCAAGCTAGATGGGCATTCTTCTTCACTCGATTTTCTTTTGTTATCAAGTACCGAGCCGGGACTTTCAATACTAAAGCGGATGCACTGTCCCGTTCACAGACTCCCACAGATGAAGAGGATTTTTTTGAACAGAGTTTAATTCTGAATCCAATTTCTGTCTCTGCTGCCTCAACTACTCCAGGTCCTCCCCCTGGAAGAATGTCCGTACCAGCTAAATTCCGGTCGAGTATACTACAGTGGGCACATATCTCCAAGTTTTCCGGTCATCCCGGCACCCAGAAGATGTACAAGTTTCTGCAAAGATCTTACTAGTGGGACTCCATGCGGAAGGATGTACAGGATTACGTTAATTTCTGTCCCCAGTGTACACAGCATAAATCTCCCCGTCTACCTCCTGCTGGGTTACTTCGTCCTCTGTCCATTCCTATGAAACCCTGGACTCACATTTCCATGGACTTCGTCACCGACTTGCCCTGTTCGAAAGGGTTCAACACTGTCTGGGTGATCGTCGACCGTTTTTTCGAAGATGGCGCATTTCGTTCCTTTGACTGGTCTGCCGACAGCTCCTAAATTAGCTCTAATATTTGTCCGAGAACATTTTCGGTTGCATGGGTTGCCTTAAGAAACAGTCTCTGATCGAGGGGTACAGTTCACCGCAAGGTTTTGGAAAGCTCTCTGCTTGGCCTTACAAATTAAACTTAAGTTTTCATCCGCTTATCACCCCCAAACTAATGGGCAAACGGAACGGGTCAATCAAGACTTGGAGACTTTCCTCCACCTGTATCTATCCCCTTCACAGAACAACTGGGTAGAGTTATTGCCTTGGGCAGAGTTTGCACATAATCATTCATTTCATTCCTCTGCTGGCGAATCTCCGTTCTTCATCAACTATGGCTTCCACCCACAGGTTCCGGAATTACCAATTCTGCCAACAGGGGAGGTTCCAGCTGTGACTTCCACTCTACTACACTTCAGACAAATTTGGAGTAAGGTTCATGCTAGTCTTAAAAAGGTTTCTGTCCGATACAAGTTCTTCGCGGACAAGAAACGGCGAGCCGCTCCTCAATACAAGGTTGGTGACAGGGTATGGCTCTCCACACATAACCTTCGGCTAAAGGTACCCACCATGAAGTTCGCCCCAAGGTTCATCGGTCCATACCCTGTGCTACAAATCCTGAATCCTGTGGTCTGCAAGTTGGGATTACCTTCCCACCTACGCATACCGAATGCCTTTCATGTTTCTCTCCTTCGTCCTCTCATCTTTAATCGTTTTCATTCTAAGCCCTCAAACCCTACTCCGGTAGAAACTGAAACTGGGACAGACTTCGAGATCAAAACTATTCTGGACTCTCGTTATCTTCATAAGAACCTGCAATACCTGGTAGAATGGAAAGGTTATGGTCCTGAGGAGAGAAGTTGGATAGGAGCTTCTGAGGTCTCAGCTCCTCGACTAATCCGGATCTTCCACGCCAAGCACCCTACGAAACCCGGTAAGTGTCCAGGGGCCACCCCTAGAGGAGGGGGTACTGTCACGCTGCCGCCCCGGGCTCCTTACTTACCTCTCCGGGCGCGCTGGTCCTCTCTGCGGCCATCCTCGCTGGCGGCTCCCGGCGCTCGGCCCGGCGTCTGGGCGGGTGACGTCATCAGGTACTTCCCACCAACCAGCTGGTGGTGGGAAGTATAAATTCAGGCATCAGGCACTGTATCAGTGCCTGAGTATCATCAGTACCCCAGGAGTGGTGATCGCCAGACCTCCGTGCCTCCAGCACCTCCGTGCCTCCAGCACCTCCGTGCCTCCCAGCACCTCTGTGCCTCCAAGTACCTCCGTGTCTCCAGCACCTCCGTGCCTCCAAGCACCTCCGTGCCTCCAGCACCTCCGTGCCTCCCAGCACCTCCGTGCCTCCAAGCACCTCCGTGCCTCCAGCACCTCCATGTCTCCAAGCACCTCCGTGCCTCCAAGCACCTCCGTGCCACCAGCACCTCCGTGCCTTCAAGTACCTCCGTGCCTCCAAGCACCTCCGTGCCTCCAGCACCTCCGTGCCCCCAAGCACGTGCCTCCAAGCACCTCCGTGCCACCAGCACCTCCATGCTTTCAAGTACCTCCGTGCCTCCAAGCACCTCCGTGCCTCCAGCACCTCTGTGCTTCCAAGCACCTCCGTGCCTCCAAGCACCTCCGTGCCTCCAAGCACCTCTGTGCCTCTAAGCACCTCAGTGCCTCCAGGCACCTGTGTCTCCACGCGCTTCAGCGCCTCCAAGCACCTCAGCGCCTCCAAGCACTTCAGCGCCTACAAACACTTCAGTGTCTCCAAGCCCCAGTGCACGTTTGCGCAGTTGTGCCTCCAGCACCTAGTATTCTTCTCTGATTCACCAGCACCTTTCAAGTTCTGTCTTTCAGGAGACCTTCAGCGTCCACACGTGCCTCCTGTCTGCCGACCTAATCCTGCATGAGTAAAACTTACATCCGGCCATCTCTGCTGTGGCCCAGTTGCGGTTCCTCTTCCCGGTCACCGGAAGAAACCCCGAGTCCACAACACTCCCAAACCAGGTCAGTGATAACAGAGTACACACAGCGTGCGCACACACAATTTATAACCTTTAAACCTTGATAGTGATACAATGCAATGATATGATTATACTTTTAACCCTTAGCAGCAAAGTACTGCAACGATGTTATACCTTAAACCTTAAGTAACGCTGACGGTATAAAGTACCCGCAGTGCGTACACCTTATCAAGACTTATAAACCTTATACAGATAAATATACTTTAAAAAAAACCCTTGCAGGAAAGTGAAGACACAACACCGATTTGTAGTTGAAACCACAGGGTTCTTAGGCCACCAGGGATTATTCCAAAAGGTAAAACAGTACAAATCATACACTACAGGCTAACAAGATAAATCTAAACAGAGTAATGGCTACAGAGAATGTACATACGTGAGAATGTTCGCAAGCGCAACCCGGCCGGTCCTCCGCTTGTCAGATAGAAAGCGTTCAGAGTCTTCTGACCGGCCAGGCAACAATGGTCTTTTTATACACAACTTACATACACAATACAATGGTCACTGTAATCTCATTGTCCATTGGACACAGAGATGTGTCTTTTCATTACAGAAGAGGTTATAGGTTGATTTGAATAGATGGGCGATGTCTTTCTCCAACTGCTCTGGTGGGTGGTATCCACTGGATTCCCGCCACATACATAATATACAGTAAATACAGTTAATATCTATATTCTACTTTTGCACATTACTATACGCTGGAACATGCGATCTTTCTCTAACCAACACCGGAATGTTACCCTTAAAATACCCTACAGCTGGATACTAGACATCACCTTCCAACCTTTATCTGACCCTTCCTATCATGCAAAGGCGAATCTCTTAGTCCTGGAACTGTTTAAACTATTAATACTCGCTGATGTGGTGCAGGGGAGCTATGGGTACAAAATGCACTATTTTGGTTAAATATGTAATGTTCTAATAACCCTCTACGCGCTCACAAACTCTACCGTAAATGCGCATACCACGCGCTAAGGCGCATGGCCGTGGGAAGCTACTTTACGCAAATTGCGGATATGTGCACGCACGGCAGACCGAGTGCACGCGCAGCGGGCATGTGCATGGGGTTAGTACAGGGTATATGCATTACAATATTTTTCGACTTTGACACTGAGATGAATACCAGGTCAGTGGCAGCATAAACGGCTTCCCGGGTCGATGGGACCCGTTTACTACATAGGGAGATGAGCTCATCTCCCAACGCAGCCTCCACCCCCACTGCCGCGCCCCCTCCCTGCAGCTATGGCAACCGACCCAGTAAATTGCCGATTCGGGAAGCCACCTTTTAGGGTCCAATGCCGGATCCCACCCAGGAAGGACCGTTTCTAATTCCCGGGTGAGATCCTGCATTGGCGATGTGAAAGGGGCTTAAGGATCCTCTATATGACGGTAGGTGTTTTATCTCTAGTATCTGGCTTCCTCAGTCCACAGCCCTCGTAGTGCTTCCGCGTGTCTTTCTGGAGTGGAGTGGTTACCGGATCTATTGTGGTAATGTGACTGAGTGTCGGGAGCCACATTTAAAGAGAGAAAGAGCCACATGCGGCTCAAGAGCCACAGGTTGGCCACCCCTGCTTTAGAGTCTTGTTTTAGACCAGGCCTGCAGCTGGCTCCTTTATACAATCTTCCAAAATGGATACTGTAATCTCTTTGTCCATTGGACACAGGGATGGTCATTTACAGTACAGGAGAGGTCATAGGTTGGTTTGAATAGGTGGGCGATGTCTGTTCCAGATGCACTTGTGGGTGGTCTCCTCTGGGTTCCCGCCGCATACCAAATGTACAGTAAATACAGTTTATATCTATATTCTGCTATATTATATCTATATCCAGGGCCGGATTAACAATGGGGCGGATGGAGCTGCAGCTCCAGGCCCCCCCCCATCAAAATAGGCCCACTACATCTGCTCTGCTGCTGCTGTAGACAGGAAAACATGTTTTCCTGATACAGCAGCCATCCAAAGGGTGCCCGAAGCCCCGCCCTCCCGGCCGCGACCCCCCTTCTCCTCCTCCCGTTCCACTGTCGCCATAAACTTTGTTGGTATGGCGGCACAATGGGAGGCTGCTTCACTAGCCCTGGCCTCACTGCGCAAGTGACGTCAGCACATGTGACATTGCCGCTCCGAGCCCCACCGCACACGCGCTGAAGGAAGCGGCAGAGGCAGCAGCAGGACTGACTGAGTGCACAGTGTTACGGCTGCTGAACAGGCTGCTCCATGCAGGCAGAGTGACTGAGCCTCATGAAGTGAGGTGAGGAGCTGGCTGTCAGCCTGGCTGCTACAATACAATGCTGGTAATGTAAGTCATGATTTGACACTATATATATATATATATATATAAACACACACACACAGTCAGTGGTCGAAGTGCGCAGGTATGCAGCGGTATGGCATACCGGCACTTCTTCACTGACTCTGAAGTTTTTTTTAATGAATAATAGTGTGCAGAACCAGACACTATACAGGCAGCGCTGTGCAGCAGGAGGTGGCGGGAGTGGCCAGCCTGGTGCACTGTTTACAGCCAGGAAGCTACTCTGCTTATGTGTCCATGTGGGGTACACCCGGATCCCACACCAACCGCCGCTGGAGCCTGCAGGTGGGGTGCACTGCACACAGTTCCCATAGCCGCCACTGAAGCCCGCTGGACGCCTATGTGTGGTGCATCCGGTTCCCGAACACGCCACTGCTGGAGCCCACATAGGGTGCACCCGGTTAATGTAGCCGCCACTGCTGGAGCCCGCTGCACGCACACATGTGGTGCGCCCGGTTCCTGCACCTGCCGCTGCTAGAGCCCGCTGGTCACACACATGGGGTGCGCCCGGGTCCCGAACATGCTGCTGCTGGAGCATGCAGTCCTCTACCTGCTTTTTGAAAATGGCCTAATTTTAATGGCATCAGTAGAGTGGCCTGCTGTAAGTATTTTGGGTCTAATCCCACCTTCAGATACATCTGACTAAAAATATGCTTTTTTTGTATGTTCATCACTTTCCTGTGTACCTCCTGAGGGCATATTCCTCCACTTCTTCATTAGGCCCTTAATGTTTACTGTGGAGCATAAAATGGTGTCAGGGGCATAACTGTATGGGGCATAATATGCAATGGACATTTCAGTGTGCGGTATAATGTGGAATGGGCATTATGGTGTGTGGAATAATGTGGAATGGGCAGTACGGTGTGTGGCATAATGAGTAATGAGCATTAAGGTGTGTGGAATAATGTGGAATGGGCATTACAGTGTGTGGAATAATGTGTAATGGGCATTACGGTGTGTGGCATAATGTGTAATGGGTGTTACGATGTGTGGCATAATGTGGAATGGGCATTACGGTGTGTTGAATAATGTGTAACGGCATTATGATATGTGGCATAATGTGTAATAGGCATTACGGTGCGTGGAATAATGTGTAACGGGCATTACGGTGTGTGGAATAATGTGTAATGGGCATTACGGTGTGTGGAATAATGTGTAAGGGGCATTACAGTGTGTGGAATAATGTGTAATGGGCATTACGGTGTGTGGAATAATGTGTAATGGGCATTACGGTGTGTGGCATAATGTGTAATGGGTGTTACGATGTGTGGCATAATGTGGAATGAGCATTACGGTGTGTTGAATAATGTGTAACGGCATTATGATATGTGGCATAATGTGTAATAGGCATTACGGTGCGTGGAATAATGTGTAAGGGGCATTACGGTGTGTGGAATAATGTGTAATGGGCAGTACGGTGTGTGGAATATTGTGTAATGGGCATTACGGTGTGTGGAATAATGTATAATGGGCATTACGGTGTGTGGAATAATGTGTAATGGGCATTACGGTGTGTGGAATAATGTGTAATGGGCAGTACGGTGTGTGGAATAATGTGTAATGGGCATTACGGTGTGTGGAATAATGTGTAATGGGCATTACGGTGTGTGGAATAATGTGTAATGGGCATTACGGTGTGTGGAATAATGTGTAACGGCATTATGATATGTGGCATAATGTGTAATAGGCATTACGGTGCGTGGAATAATGTGTAAGGGGCATTACTATAAGGACCAAAAATTACAAATATTGTAAAGAGCATGAATCAGTGTATTTGTTTTTCCTGTGTTTCTTTGAATCCCTAGTGTAACGTTACGGCTCCACCAGAGAAAGAATAAGCGGCACTCCTGACGTTTTTTCAAGTGATATATATTATTCAATCGAAATCCATGAATACAGTCGATCGAATAATATATCACTTAAAAAAAAATCAGAAGTGCCGCCGATTCTTTCTCCGGTGGACCCGTAGCGTTACACAGGGGATCCGTTATATATATTTGGCAGTACGGATGGTGTAAGGGTTAGCATTACTGCCTCACAGCACTGAGGTCATGGGTTAATTTCCCACCATGGTCCTACCTGTGTGGAGTTTGTATATTCTGTCTGTGCTTGCATGGGTTTCCTCCCACAATCCAAAAATATACTGGTAGGTTAAAATTTATATATAAATACATATATATATTATATATATATATATATATATATATATATTACAAAACAAAAGGTAACCCTTTTTTTGCGCTATACCACTAGTCTCAAACCACTAAGAAATACCCTCTGTCAGATGAGGTATTAAGAGTAGATAGGGAATAGAAAAAGATTCTCGTGGGAGCCAATACGCCTTTAGTATGACAATGTTTAAAAGTTTTTATTCATACACAAACGAACGATATTTGTAACCTAAACATTCGTCATTGGTACAAATTTCTAAAAATTCAATAAAACAATATAACAATCTTATACATGAACATTTTTCAGTTGATGTGAGGAATTTACAGTCAGGTGATCACAGTCAGAACTTGAAAGAGATGTGTCTCCAACCAGATGCTTGTAGTAAAGGCTTTATTAACCCAATATCGCGAAACCCAACGCGTTTCGTCCATTAGGACTTCATCAGGGGTTTACAATCTAAATAGTTACAGAGGGAAATATGTAAATCACATAATCTTCATAACTAATTTTAAATCAACACAAAATTATCATAACGAGTACTCTGTTGAAATCAAGTATGGATGGACATACATACCAGTTCTTATAACAGAATGGATTATCACTGGTTAAAACTGGTTTCAATTCTCAATGTTACATCCAATCACACGTTCGTTTCAATTGATAAGGTATCTGAAACATTACCGTTACAATAATCAATAAACATTATACCTATATTCATAATCCAAGCAAGAGGGAGGGAGGGTCGGAAGATATGGACCTTATAACAGAATTCACCAGATTCGTCAACATTTATATTCTCATCAATAATATGTGAGATATACAGTATATAGAGTAAACCAATCATCTTTATCATTACTTCTATTCAATTGGTGGGAATAATACATAAAGGGGGGTCTAGAAGTGAAGAGGCAACCAAAAGCTATAAAATATCCTACAGTAGTGGCACTCATTTTAGGGTCCACACAATTTATGAAATAAAAACTAATTCACCACAACCAAACATATATATACACAATATAATTCATTGGGCAATACATACCTAAATAGACTTCATCGTAACAGAAAATAACAATTAGGTTGAAATTAGATGATGTAATATTCCCTAAAAGGGATAAGAGTAAAACAGTTTTTTATCACTCCAATATAATATACAAAAATTGTATATAAGAAATATTGTTGTGGCCATCTTATATGCCACCTATATAACAAAGATGATACCAACAATATCATTTACAGGTGGAATTTAAAGGTCAATGAATACATCTTACTCACTTAAATATAGGAGACCATGCTGATGTCAGTTTTTATGCATAGTTCATTAACCTCCTCATTAGTATTACTTCTGTAAGGGATTTTTTATATACTAAACGTTTTACTACATACTGATTATCGAAAGAAAATTGCTAATTGATCAATACTGTCCATAATAATGCAGAAAAATTGGGAGGAATTAACAATCAATCATTATAGGGCCGAATCAAAGCATAGGTCCAATTGACCCTTTTTACTTACACAGCTGTGATTCATCTCTATCACAACTTCCTTTTTCAATCAGAAACTAAGGCCCTCATTCCAAAGTTGTTCGCTCGGTATTTTTCATCGCATCGCAGTGAAAATCCGCTTAGTACGCATGCGCAATGTTCGCACTGCGACTGCGCCAAGTAACTTTACTATGAAGAAAGTATTTTTACTCACGGCTTTTTCTTCGCTCCGGCGAACGTAATGTGATTGACAGGAAATGGGTGTTACTGGGCGGAAACACGGCGTTTCAGGGGCGTGTGGCTGAAAACGCTACCGTTTCCGGAAAAAACGCAGGAGTGGCTGGAGAAACGGTGGGAGTGCCTGGGCGAACGCTGGGTGTGTTTGTGACGTCAACCAGGAACGACAAGCACTGAACTGATCGCACAGGCAGAGTAAGTCTGGAGCTACTCTGAAACTGCTAAGTAGTTAGTAATCGCAATATTGCGAATACATCGGTCGCAATTTTAAGAAGCTAAGATTCACTCCCAGTAGGCGGCGGCTTAGCGTGTGTAACTCTGCTAAATTCGCCTTGCGACCGATCAACTCGGAATGAGGGCCTAAGACCATAATATTAACATCATATGGCACTTTAAATAAATGGGACAAAGAATTAAATCTAGTGAAAAAAATGGGACAAACACTTATCTCAGATAGAGATCTTCGGTCCTCAGACCAATATCATCACAGTGATATGCAAAAGTGATACCTATCTGAGATAAGTGTTTGTCCCATTTTTTTCACTAGATTTAATTCTTTGTCCCCACCGTCATTTTCTGGGCATCATTAGGCGCTGATTACTTCTATTTTTTACGCATTCTAATCGCCATAATTTGTTATCAGCTGCCACCCACGTTTGTGAGGAATGCATGTGAAAATATTTTAATTAGAAGAGAATATTTTTATATTTTACTACAGATTATATTTGATCCACATGAGCGCACATTTATACATTTTGACAATATATATATATATACATAGTCCCGAGTCCCCACAACAAGCTGCCAGCCAGCCAGCCTGCCTGAATGTGTCTGCGCACCATCCCTGCAGTCTCTGGCCACAGTCTCGATCCTACTAGGAGGAGAGGAGGGTAGAACGCAGCAACGTGCACAGCACTACCTCACTGCACACGGGTACTGGCTTCCGAAGTTCCGGACAGCTGACCTGTGCGCTTGGCCGGGGGCAGTGGGGGGGCTGAATGACGAAAAAAGCAATTAGTAAAAATAAGAATTTACTTACCGATAATTCTATTTCTCGTAGTCCGTAGTGGATGCTGGGAACTCCGTAAGGACCATGGGGAATAGCGGCTCCGCAGGAGACTGGGCACATCTAAAGAAAGCTTTAGGATCACCTGGTGTGCACTGGCTCCTCCCCCTATGACCCTCCTCCAAGCCTCAGTTAGGATACTGTGCCCGGACGAGCGTACACAATAAGGAAGGATTTTGAATCCCGGGTAAGACTCATACCAGCCACACCAATCACACCGTACAACCTGTGATCTGAACCCAGTTAACAGCATGATAACAGCGGAGCCTCTGAAAAGATGGCTCACAACAACAATAATAACCCGATTTTTTTTTTTTTGGTAACAATAACTATGTACCAGTATTGCAGACAATCCGCACTTGGGATGGGCGCCCAGCATCCACTACGGACTACGAGAAATAGATTTATCGGTAAGTAAATTCTTATTTTCTCTGACGTCCTAGTGGATGCTGGGAACTCCGTAAGGACCATGGGGATTATACCAAAGCTCCCAAACGGGCGGGAGAGTGCGGATGACCCTGCATCACCGAATGAGAGAACTCCAGGTCCTCCTCAGCCAAGATATCAAATTTGTAGAATTTTACAAACGTATTTGCTCCTGACCAAGTAACTGCTCGGCAAAGTTGTAAAGCCGAGACCCCTCGGGCAGCTGCCCAAGATGAGCCCACCTTCCTTGTGGAGTGGGCATTTACAGATTTTTGGCTGTGGCAGGCCTGCCACAGAATGTGCAAGCTGAATTGTACTACAAATCCAACGAGCAATAGTCTGCTTAGAAGCAGGAGCACCCAGTTTGTTGGGTGCATACAGGATAAACAGCGAGTCAGATTTTCTGACTCCAGCCGTCCTGGAAACATGTATTTTCAGGGTCCTGACCACGTCAAGCAACTTGGAATCCTCCAAGTCCTTAGTAGCCGCAGGTACCACAATAGGTTGGTTCATGTGAAATGCAGAAACCACCTTAGGTAGAAAATTTGAGGACGAGTCCTCAATTCTACCCTTTCAGAATGAAATATTAAGTAAGGGCTTTTATATGATAAAGCCGCCAATTCTGACACCCGCCTGGCTGAAACCAGGGCTAACTCGTCACTTCCATGTGAGATATTTTAAGTCCACAGTGGTGAGTGGTTCAAACCAATGTGACTTTAGGAAACTCAACACAACATTGAGATCCCCAATGTGCCACTGGAGGCACAAAAGGAGACTGTATATGCAGTACCCCTTTTACAAATGCCTGAACTTCAGGCACTGAAGCCAGTTCTTTTTGGAAGAAAATCGACAGGGCCGAAATTTGAACCTTAATGGGCCCTAATTTTAGGCCCATAGACCGTCCTGTTTGCAGGAAATGGAGGAAACGACCCAGTTGAAATTTCTCTGTAGGGGCCTTCTTGGCCTCACCCCACGCAACATATTTTCGCCAAATGCGGTGATAATGTTTTGCGGTTACGTCTTTCCTGGCCTTGACCAGGGTAGGGATCTTCAGGATCCGGCGTTCAACCGCCATGCCGTCAAACGCAGCCGCGGTAAGTCTTGGAACAGACAAGGCCCTTGCTGGAGCAGGTCCTTTCTTAGAGGTAGAGGCCACGGTTCGTCCGTGAGCATCTCTTGAAGTTCCGGATACCAAGTCCTTCTTGGCCAATCCGGAACCACGAGTATAGTTCTTACTCCTCTCCTTCTTATGATTCTCAGTACTTTTGGTATGAGGGGCAGAGGAGGGAACACATACACTGACTGGTACACCCACGGTGTTACCAGAGCGTCCACCGCTATTGCCTGAGGGTCCCTTGACCTGGCGCAATATCTGTCTAGTTTTTTGTTTAGACGGGACGCCATTATGTCCACCTTTTGTTTTTCCCAACGGTTTACAATCAGGTGGAAGACTTCTGGGTGAAGTCCCCACTCTCCCGGGTGAAGGTCGTGTCTGCTGAGGAAGTCTGCTTCCCAGTTGTCCACTCCCGGAATGAACACTGCTGACAGTGCTATCACATGATTTTCCGCCCAGCGAAAATCCTTGCAGCTTCTGCCATTGCCTTCCTGCTTCTCGTGCCGCCCTGTCTGTTTACGTGGGCGACTGACGTGATGTTGTCCGATTGGATCAATACCGCCTGACCCTGAAGCAGGGGTTTCGCTTGACTTAGGGCATTGTAAATGGCCCTTAGTTCCAGAATGTTTATATGAAGAGATGTCTCCAGGCTTGACCATAAGCCCTGGAAATTCCTTCCCTGTGTGACTGCTCCCAAGCCTCGCAGGCTGGCATCCGTGGCCACCAGGACCCAGTCCCGAATGCCGAATCTGCGGCCCTCTAGAAGATGAGCACTCTGCAACCACCACAGGAGGGATACCCTTGTCCCTGGTGACAGGGTTATCCGCTGAAGCATCTGAAGATGCGACCCGGACCATTTGTCCAGAAGGTTCCACTGTGCGTGGAATCTGCCGAATGGGATTGCTTCGTAGGAAGCCACCATTTTTACCCAGAACCCTTGTGCATTGATGCACTGAGACTTGGTTCGGTTTTAGGAGGTTCCTGACTAGCTCGGATAACTCCCTGGCTTTCTCCTCCGGGAGAAGCACCTTCTTTCTGGACTATGTCCAGAATCATCCCTAGGAACAGAAGGCAAGTCGTCGGAACCAGCTGCGATTTTGGAATATTGAAAATCCAATCGTGCTGCCGCAACACTACCTGATATAGTGCTACACCGATCTCCAACTGTTCCCTGGATCTTACCCTTATCAGGGAATCGTCCAAGTAAAGGATAACTAAAATTCCCTTCCTTCGAAGGAATATCATCATTTCGGTCATTACTTCAGTAAAGACCGGGGTGCCGTGGACCATCCCTACGGCAGCGTCCGAACTGATACAGTTCTGTACCATAACCTGAAATACCCTTGGTGAGAAGGGTAAATTTTGACATGAAGGTAAGCCTCCTTGATGTCCCGAGACATCATGTAGTCCCCTTCTTCCAGGTTTGCAATCACTGCTCTGAGTGACTCAATTTTGAATTTGAACCTCTGTATGCAAGTGTTCAAAGATTTTAGATTTTAGATTTTAAAATCGGTCTCACCGAGCCGTCTGGCTTCGGTACCACAATAGTGTGGAATAATACCCCGTTCCCTGTTGCAGGAGGGGTACCTTGATTATCACCTGCTGGGAATACAGCTTGTGAATGGCTTCCAAAACTGCCTCCCTGTCAGCGGGAGACGTCGGTAAAACAGACTTTTGGAAACGGCGAGGGGAATACGTCTCGAATTCCAATTTGTACCCCTGAAATATTATCTGAAGGATCCAGGGGTCTACTTGCGAGTGAGCCCACTGCGCACTGAAATTCATTGAGAACGGGACCCCACCGTGCCTGAACTTGTAAAGCCCTAGCGTCATACTGAGGGCTTGGCAGCGGCGGAAAAGGGTTTCTGTTCCTTGGAACTGGCTGATCTCTGCAGCCATTTTCCTCTCCCTCTGTCACGAGCAGAAAAGAGGAACCCTTTTGTCCGCTTGCCAACCAGGACTGCGCCTGATAATACGGCGTCTTATTTTGAGAGGCGACCTGGGGTACATCCCCTCTTTTAAGGCAATACTTCCAAATGCCGTTTGGAATCCGCATCACCTGACCACTTTACTGGAATAATTGGACAACGCACTTATACTTGATGCCAGTCGGCAAATATTCCGCTGTGCATCCTGCATATATAGAAATGCATCTTTTAATTGCTCTATAGGCAATAATATACTGTCCTTATCTAGGATATCATATTTCCAGTCAGGGAATCCGACCACGCCAACCCAGCACTGCACATCCAGGCTGAGGCGATTGCTGGTCGCAGTATAACACCAGTATGTGTGTAAATACATTTTAGGATACGCTCCTGCTTTCTATCAGCAGGATCCTTAAGGGCGGCCATCTCAGGAGAGGGTAGAGCCCTTGTTTTTACAAGCGTGTGAGCGCTTTATCCACCCTAGGGGGTGTTTCCCAACGCACCCTAACCTCTGGCGGGAAAAGGTATACTGCCAATAACTTTTTAGAAAATATCAATTGTTATCGGGGGGAAACCCACGCATCATCACACACCTCATTTTATTTCTCAGATTCAGGAAAACTACAGGAAGTTTTTCCTCACCAAACATAATACCCCTTTTTTTGGTGGTATTCATATTATCAGAAAAGTGTAAACTTTTTCCATTGCCTCAATCATGCAATGTGTGGCCCTATTGGAAATCACGGTTGTCTCTTCACCGTCGACACAGGAGTCAGTACCCCTGTCGGCGTCTGTATCTGAGGTAACGAGCGCTTTAGGGCCCCTGTATGAGACGTCTGGACATGCACAAGCTGAGTAGCCGGCTGTCTCATGTCAACCACTGTCTTTTATACAAAGCTGACACTGTCACGCAATTTCAACAGTACATCCACTCAGGTGTCGACCCCCTAGGGGGTGACAACACTATTTCAGACACTCTACTCCGTCTCCTCATCATTTTTCTCCTCATACATGTCGACACCAACGTACCGACACACAGCACACACACAGGGAATGCTCTGATAGAGGACAGGACCCCACTAGCCCTTTGGGGAGACAGAGGAAGAGTTTGCCAGCACACACCAGAGCGCTATATATATACAGGGATAACCTTATATAAGTGTTTTTCCCTTTATAGCTGCTGTATTGTTATATACTGCGCCTAATTTGTGCCCCCCTCTCTTTTTTAACCCCTTTCTGTAGTGTAGTGACTGCAGGGGAGAGCCAGGGAGCTTCCCTCCAACTGAGCTGTGAGGGAAAATGGCGCCAGTGTGCTGAGGAGATAGGCTCCGCCCCTTTCTCGGCGTCCTTATCATCCTTTTTCTGTATGTTTTGGCAGGGGTTAAATGCATCCATATAGCCCAGGAGTTATATGTGATGCATTTATTTTAGCCATATAAGGTTTTTTTATCGATTTATTGCGTCTCAGGGCGCTGCCCCCCCCCCAGGGCCCTGCACCCTCAGTGACCGGAGTGTGAAGTGTGCTGAGAGCAATGGCGCACAGCTGCGGTGCTGTGCGCTACCTTATCTGAAGACAGGATCGTCTTCTGCCGCCGATTTTTCCGGACCTCTTCGCTCTTCTGGCTCTGTAAGGGGGACGGCGGCGCGGCTCCGGTGACCCATCCAGGCTGAACCTGTGATCGTCCCTCTGGAGCTAATGTCCAGTAGCCTAAGAAGCCCAATCCACTCTGCACGCAGGTGAGTTCGCTTCTTCTCCCCTTAGTCCCTCGATGCAGTGAGCCTGTTGCCAGCAGGTCTCACTGAAAATAATAAACCTAAACTAAAACTTTCACAAAGAGCTCAGGAGAGCCCCTAGTGTGCACCCTTCTCGTCGGGCACAGAAATCTAACTGAGGCTTGGAGGAGGGTCATAGGGGGAGGAGCCAGTGCACACCAGGTGATCCTAAAGCTTTCTTTAGATGTGCCCAGTCTCCTGCGGAGCCGCTATTCCCCATGGTCCTTACGGAGTTCCCAGCATCCACTAGGACGTCAGAGAAAGCTTTTAACTACACAGCGGGTGGGCTGCGGCCGGTGCGCTGCCATGATTTATACAATTATTTAAATCCATGCCATACTGCTGCTGCCGCACTGCCACACCTTTACCTTGGGGTCCCTCACAACGTCGGGGCCCGGGACGAGTGTCCCCTTTGACCCCTTCCTATCGCCCGGCCTGGGTGAGATTAATGGGCATGGATTTACAGGGTTGTAGAGAGAAATGACAGGGCTGGATGATGGATAGGCATAGCCAAATCTTGGGAGCATAGCAACACCCAGGGTTGTACTGGCCCACAGGGGGTACAATGATACAAGGAAACCCCCCCAGTAGACCCCACTGTCTGAGGGCCCACTTCATCCTCTAGGGATCAGATTCCAGACTGTGCACTTGAATTATACTATATACATACTATATGTTACCTTATACTGCACAGGACTATGGTGTATTCTCTACAGTGCATTGCTGTTATTATTTTGGTTCATTACCATGCTTGCACTAGTCATATTTACATATTTACTGTATATTTTTATCAAGGGGACCAACCCATGCACGCTCTAATTGGCAAACCAATGTGGTGGCTGGCCACACTCTTCTCTGGTGACTGGTCATACCCCTAAACATGGGCCCTACCACTGCATTCCCCCGATAGGCCCTTCATGCCCCAGTTTGACCATGGCCACACCCACCCGAAAAAAAAAGCCTGAAAATGATGAGTGACGAATGATGAGTTGCCCAGCAGTGTCTGTGTGCGCAGAGGAAGGGGCACTCTTTCCCCAGCACAGCTGGACCAGATCCCTGTTGGGCCTCTACAACAAGAGTGGGTCCAGGTAATTAGTACCCTTCCACCCCCACCTCTCGGCACCCGTGTGGATTTGGGTGACAATGGTTCAGTGTCTTCAGTTTATATGAACCTTTGAGTTACCCAATAAGTCATGAGATAAGTATTGGAACAATAAACAGTAATTATAGTACTGCATCTTGGTTGTTGTTTACTCATTTATTTTCCAAACACTGCTCAAATTTCCTTTTCCTTTTTTTCTGTTTTTTTTTTTTGACTGAAAACTCTTATTATCATCATTATCACTTATTTATAAGCTGCTAGCAACATCCACGGTGCTGTATATTTTGAAATGAAGGCACTTTTATTGATGACTTTCCCCATACATATTAAATACATTAATAATTTGAAAGCAGTTATGTAACAAAGACTGAGACGGAAATGTTAGAAAAATAGGAAATCTGTATGCTTCTGGCACGTGTACCTATATGTGAATGCTCAAACACAATTTTATGGAAAACAGTTTTAATGACTGACGGTGACCTGCAAGTAAAGCCAGCATTTAAGGGTCTTACTGTCATTAGGTCGACAACAGTTTGGTCGACAGTCATTAGTTTGACCACTATTGGTCGACACACATTGGGACGACATGGTCATTAGGTCGACATGTACTAGGTTGACATGGAAAAAGGTCAACATGAGTTTTTCACATTTTTTTTTTTTACTTTTTCATACTTTCCGATCCACGTGGACTACAATTGGGAATAGTAACCTGTGCCGAGTGCAGCGGTAGCGGAGCGAGGCACCTTTGGGGTTCCCCGTCACTTTACGAAGAAAACTACACCCAAAAAAGAAAAAAAACTTATGTCGACCTTTTTCCATGTCAACCTAATGACCATGTCGACCTAATGCATGTCGACCAATAGTGGTCAACCTAATGACTGTCGACCTAAGTCTTGTCGACCCAATGACCCATACCGCATTTAAGGGTCTCACTGTTTCATAATTATTATTTAAAAGCAAATTTTGCTCAAAATAAAAAATAAAATAAAAAAAAATCCCAGTTATTTATCTATTTACATAAGACAAATAGGGTGGTCCAGATTACATTTGCTAAAACAATGCTAAAACAATGTTAATAAATAGGATTCAGTAATAAAAAACAGTATAAAGGTATGTTAGGTATGACACTGGCTAGAGAATTAAATATTTATAATGTTAACAATTTAAGAAAAAAAAAGTTTGGAGAGCGCTAGTAAATATATAAAAACATCTAAATATATAAATATACAGTCAAATAATAGGCACACATTAGTGGAGAGATAATATATATGAGCTTTAATATATTACAGCTTTTGGCTATAAATGTCAATGTTAATGACTTGGAGAAATAGAATTATTGGAGAGCACTTGAAGTCAGTGGTGAATTTACCTCTAATTAACTATCATTATATCTCAATAAAATAGTAACATTAGGGGACGGGGACGGGGACAGTAATGATTTGCCTAGGAGAAGCATGACCCTGAAGAAGATCCTTAGGAACTCCAGTATCAATAGGATATATGGAAACAGCAAGTGAACGGTAAGATCTTCATTAAAGGACCAGTATGTCGTTAATGAATCACAAGTCCAATGTGATTGAGCAGGCACTTTCTGTAATAACAAGCACGTTTAGGTCTATGGCCATTAACATACAGGCCCTCATTCCGAGTCGTTCGCTCTGTAATTTTCTTCGCATCGCAGCGTTTTTCTGCTTAGTACGCATGCACAATGTTCGCACTGCGACTGCGCCAAGTAATTTTGCTATGAAGATAGTTTTTTTACTCACGGCTTTTTCTTCGCTCCGGCGATCGTAGTGTGATTGACAGGAAATGGGTGTTACTGGGCGGAAACACGGCGTTTTATGGGCGTGTGGATAAAAACGCTACCGTTTCCGGAAAAAACGCGGGAGTGGCTGGAGAAACGGAGGAGTGTCTGGGCGAACGCTGGGTGTGTTTATGACGTCAAACCAGGAACGACAAGCAGTGAACTGATCGCAGATGCCGAGTAAGTCTGAAGCTACTCTGAAACTGTTAAGTAGTTTGTAATCGCAATATTGCGAATACATCGTTCGCAATTTTAAGAAGCTAAGATTCACTCCCAGTAGGCGGCGGTTTAGCGTGTGTAACTCTGCTAAAATCGCCTTGCGAGCGAACAACTCGGAATGAGGGCCACAGTGAGCATGGAAGCTTATATACAATCAATCCACTTTAACCCGCACACTTAATTACTTGAACAACAGCTGCTGCTACAGGAAGAACCCCAGGTTAGCACTTTTTACTGATTCATAGTGCAGTCACTGGCTAGTATTCTCTGTAGTGATACAGGTAGACACCCCTGATGGATACAGTAACTATTGATTTACCTCAAGCAGCTGCAGCTGATGGTGTAGTGAATCCCCACAGATCAGAGCATCTCCCTGCTCTACACTTGCTGATACAAATAGCAGTAATCCTGCAAAATGACTATATAGATCAATGTTTCTCAGCTCCGTAAAGGTCCATACACACTGGGCGATTTTGAGCTGAAAGCAGCTCACTTTTGGTGTTTTGAGCTGTTTTCAGCTCAGAACCGCCCAGTGTGTATGGCCAAACGATGAGCGGTGAGCGCAGATGTGCGCTCCCGCTATATCGCCAGCGGCCGCCATTCATCTACTGGTATTACCAGTAGATGAACGGTGGAGTGAGCGGCTTTCCATAGCGTCCTACTATGGAAAGCCGCTCACCCCCGCTGACATCGCTGGGCAAGGGGGAAAAGCGCTCAGTGTGAATGCACCTTAAGAGTTCACATTTTCCAGAGCACCTACAGGTGTATAGTAGTGTCACCAACTGTCACATTTTAAAGATCCACATTTGACCTACAAAACATGAACTGTTTGGGGTCCTGAGAACCACTGATATACTGTACATGACTATCTCCTTTTTACTCCACTAATGCATTTTGGGCAATCCCCGGACACTGATGGCTCTTTGGAGGTGCCAAAGAATATATCTGTGCTTGGTAGCTCCGGCAGGTCTCTTCTTCTCAGGTCACTATAGTGATAGAGTGCTAAGGAATCCAGCTGGGTGTTTTTTTTCCCCCTTCTCCTTGAAGCATTGAAAAATGTTTGTTTATTCTTGCTTTATGACATACGAGGGATAAAGGGGAAAGAATGTGGTGCCTCGGGGCAGTTGCAAAGGTTGGTGGTCCAGGACCAATTCAAATTATTTATGGGCAATGCAATAGGCAAAACTACTTCTTGACCCTCACCACATAATTGAACCTAAGGATGACGTGTAAACACAATTTACCTAATTTATAAATTTTTATAAATTTCTCAATAAAAACTCTTGGACTATTGGTGATGTTAAAATAAAAAAATCTGATACTGTAGGTTGTTGTAATTCCGTAAAGTTTGGGACCCACTGGAGTACTGTATAATATTTTTTATTTTTTACTCGTAAAAACTATTACCTGCGCTCTCATAAATCTTGTCTGTGATAGTACATGACTTTTTCAGTCATCAAAACTTTTCATTGAACGAGTTGCAGGCAAGTTATCTGCAGATGCAGTCCCATTGCGTGCTCAGAAATAAATGCAGGTCTTCCCTCATATTTAGAAATGGCCACATCTACTGTATGCCACCAGTCTTCCCCTAGTCATCTGCTTGTGAAAGCCTCCCTTATCAACAGCATTTCCACCAGCCATGAACATGGCACAAAAGATCCATCTGACATCAAATGGTTCTCTGCTCAGCTCTGAATGTCCCTCAGTTCTACCTACATGCCCACCCAGTTCCTACCCACTCAGCAGCAAAAGGAGATGCGGCTGATAAGCATGAGGCTCCAAATTGCCCATAATTGCTCAAGTTTGCACGTTTGGAAAGAGAACATGCGCAGTGGGAAAATCTGCAAGATCAGTCTGAAAAATGGACTTGTCTTCATTAGAGATGAGCGGGTTCGGTTTCTTTGAATCCGAACCCGCACGAACTTCACTTTTTTTTCCACGGGTCCGAGCGACTCGGATCTTCCCGCCTTGCTCGGTTAACCCGAGCGCGCCCGAACGTCATCATGACGCTGTCGGATTCTCGCGAGGCTCGGATTCTATCGCGAGACTCGGATTCTATATAAGGAGCCGCGCGTCGCCGCCATTTTCACTCGTGCATTGAGATTGATAGGGAGAGGACGTGTCTGGCGTCCTCTCCATTAGAATAGAGATAGATAGATTAGATAGAGAGAGATTGTGCAGAGTCGCAGACAGAGTTAGTTTACCACAGTCAGTGACCAGTGCAGTTGCTAGTTAACTTTTATTTAATATAATATATCCGTTCACTTCTCTCTGCTATATCCGTTCTCTGCCTGAAAAAAAAAACGATACACAGCACAGTCAGTCACACAGTGTGACTCAGTCTGTGTGCACTCAGCTCAGCCCAGTGTGCTGCACAGTCATCAATGTATAAATTAAAAGCTTATAATTAATTGTGGGGGAGACTGGGGAGCACTGCAGGTTGTTAGCAGGAGCCAGGAGTACAATTATATTAATTAACAGTGCACACTTTTGCTGCAGGAGTGGTGACCAGTGCCTGACCACCAGTATAGTATTGTTGTATACTACTAATATCTCTTTAAATATCAACCAGTCTATATTAGCAGCAGACACAGTACAGTGCGGTAGTTCACGGCTGTGGCTACCTCTGTGTCGGCACACGGCAGGCAGTCCGTCCGACCAGAATTGTATTATTTATTATTATATACCTACCACCTAACCGTGGTTTTTTTTTCATTCTTTATACCGTCATAGTGTCATCCTAATTGTTACGAGTATACTACTATCTCTTTATCAACCAGTGTACAGTGCGGTAGTTCACGGCTGTGGCTACCTCTGTGTCGGCACACGGCAGGCAGTCCGTCCGACCAGAATTGTATTATTTATTATTATATACCTACCACCTAACCGTGGTTTTTTTTTCATTCTTTATACCGTCATAGTGTCATCCTAATTGTTACGAGTATACTACTATCTCTTTATCAACCAGTGTACAGTGCGGTAGTTCACGGCTGTGGCTACCTCTGTGTCGGCACACGGCAGGCAGTCCGTCCGACCAGAATTGTATTATTTATTATTATATACCTACCACCTAACCGTGGTTTTTTTTTCATTCTTTATACCGTCATAGTGTCATCCTAATTGTTACGAGTATACTACTATCTCTTTATCAACCAGTGTACAGTGCGGTAGTTCACGGCTGTGGCTACCTCTGTGTCGGCACACGGCAGGCAGTCCGTCCGACCAGAATTGTATTATTTATTATTATATACCTACCACCTAACCGTGGTTTTTTTTTCATTCTTTATACCGTCATAGTGTCATCCTAATTGTTACGAGTATACTACTATCTCTTTATCAACCAGTGTACAGTGCGGTAGTTCACGGCTGTGGCTACCTCTGTGTCGGCACACGGCAGGCAGTCCGTCCGACCAGAATTGTATTATTTATTATTATATACCTACCACCTAACCGTGGTTTTTTTTTCATTCTTTATACCGTCATAGTGTCATCCTAATTGTTACGAGTATACTACTATCTCTTTATCAACCAGTGTACAGTGCGGTAGTTCACGGCTGTGGCTACCTCTGTGTCGGCAGTCGGCAGGCAGTCCGTCCATCCATAATTGTATTATTATTATAATATATACCACCTAACCGTGGTTTTTTTTTCATTCTTTATACCGTCATAGTGTCATACTAGTTGTTACGAGTATACTACTATCTCTTTATCAACCAGTGTACAGTGCGGTAGTTCACGGCTGTGGCTACCTCTGTGTCGGCAGTCGGCAGGCAGTCCGTCCATCCATAATTGTATTATTATTATAATATATACCACCTAACTGTGGTTTTTTTTGCATTCTTTATACCGTCGTCATAGTGTCATACTAGTTGTTACGAGTATACTACTATCTCTTTATCAACCAGTGTACAGTGCGGTAGTTCACGGCTGTGGCTACCTCTGTGTCGGCAGTCGGCAGGCAGTCCGTCCATCCATAATTGTATTATTATTATAATATATACCACCTAACCGTGGTTTTTTTTTCATTCTTTATACCGTCGTCATAGTGTCATACTAGTTGTTACGAGTATACTACTATCTCTTTATCAACCAGTGTACAGTGCGGTAGTTCACGGCTGTGGCTACCTCTGTGTCGGCAGTCGGCAGGCAGTCCGTCCATCCATAATTGTATTATTATTATAATATATACCACCTAACCGTGGTTTTTTTTTCATTCTTTATACCGTCGTCATAGTGTCATACTAGTTGTTACGAGTATACTACTATCTCTTTATCAACCAGTGTACAGTGCGGTAGTTCACGGCTGTGGCTACCTCTGTGTCGGCAGTCGGCAGGCAGTCCGTCCATCCATAATTGTATTATTATTATAATATATACCACCTAACCGTGGTTTTTTTTTCATTCTTTATACCGTCGTCATAGTGTCATACTAGTTGTTACGAGTATACTACTATCTCTTTATCAACCAGTGTACAGTGCGGTAGTTCACGGCTGTGGCTACCTCTGTGTCGGCAGTCGGCAGGCAGTCCGTCCATCCATAATTGTATTATTATTATAATATATACCACCTAACCGTGGTTTTTTTATACCACCTAACCGTGGCAGTCCGTCCATAATTGTATACTAGTATCCAATCCATCCATCTCCATTGTTTACCTGAGGTGCCTTTTAGTTCTGCCTATAAAATATGGAGAACAAAAAAGTTGAGGTTCCAAAATTAGGGAAAGATCAAGATCCACTTCCACCTCGTGCTGAAGCTGCTGCCACTAGTCATGGCCGAGACGATGAAATGCCAGCAACGTCGTCTGCCAAGGCCGATGCCCAATGTCATAGTACAGAGCATGTCAAATCCAAAACACCAAATATCAGAAAAAAAAGGACTCCAAAACCTAAAATAAAATTGTCGGAGGAGAAGCGTAAACTTGCCAATATGCCATTTACCACACGGAGTGGCAAGGAACGGCTGAGGCCCTGGCCTATGTTCATGGCTAGTGGTTCAGCTTCACATGAGGATGGAAGCACTCAGCCTCTCGCTAGAAAACTGAAAAGACTCAAGCTGGCAAAAGCACCGCAAAGAACTGTGCGTTCTTTGAAATCCCAAATCCACAAGGAGAGTCCAATTGTGTCGTTTGCGATGCCTGACCTTCCCAACACTGGACGTGAAGAGCATGCGCCTTCCACTATTTGCATGCCCCCTGCAAGTGCTGGAAGGAGCACCCGCAGTCCAGTTCCTGATAGTCAGATTGAAGATGTCAGTGTTGAAGTACACCAGGATGAGGAGGATATGGGTGTTGCTGGCGCTGGGGAGGAAATTGACCAGGAGGATTCTGATGGTGAGGTGGTTTGTTTAAGTCAGGCACCCGGGGAGACACCTGTTGTCCGTGGGAGGAATATGGCCGTTGACATGCCAGGTGAAAATACCAAAAAAATCAGCTCTTCGGTGTGGAGGTATTTCACCAGAAATGCGGACAACAGGTGTCAAGCCGTGTGTTCCCTTTGTCAAGCTGTAATAAGTAGGGGTAAGGACGTTAACCACCTCGGAACATCCTCCCTTATACGTCACCTGCAGCGCATTCATAATAAGTCAGTGACAAGTTCAAAAACTTTGGGTGACAGCGGAAGCAGTCCACTGACCAGTAAATCCCTTCCTCTTGTAACCAAGCTCACGCAAACCACCCCACCAACTCCCTCAGTGTCAATTTCCTCCTTCCCCAGGAATGCCAATAGTCCTGCAGGCCATGTCACTGGCAAGTCTGACGAGTCCTCTCCTGCCTGGGATTCCTCCGATGCATCCTTGCGTGTAACGCCTACTGCTGCTGGCGCTGCTGTTGTTGCCGCTGGGAGTCGATGGTCATCCCAGAGGGGAAGTCGTAAGCCCACTTGTACTACTTCCAGTAAGCAATTGACTGTTCAACAGTCCTTTGCGAGGAAGATGAAATATCACAGCAGTCATCCTACTGCAAAGCGGATAACTGAGTCCTTGACAACTATGTTGGTGTTAGACGTGCGTCCGGTATCCGCCGTTAGTTCACAGGGAACTAGACAATTTATTGAGGCAGTGTGCCCCCGTTACCAAATACCATCTAGGTTCCACTTCTCTAGGCAGGCGATACCGAGAATGTACACGGACGTCAGAAAAAGACTCACCAGTCTCCTAAAAAATGCAGTTGTACCCAATGTCCACTTAACCACGGACATGTGGACAAGTGGAGCAGGGCAGGGTCAGGACTATATGACTGTGACAGCCCACTGGGTAGATGTATGGACTCCCGCCGCAAGAACAGCAGCGGCGGCACCAGTAGCAGCATCTCGCAAACGCCAACTCTTTCCTAGGCAGGCTACGCTTTGTATCACCGCTTTCCAGAATACGCACACAGCTGAAAACCTCTTACGGCAACTGAGGAAGATCATCGCGGAATGGCTTACCCCAATTGGACTCTCCTGTGGATTTGTGGCATCGGACAACGCCAGCAATATTGTGTGTGCATTAAATATGGGCAAATTCCAGCACGTCCCATGTTTTGCACATACCTTGAATTTGGTGGTGCAGAATTTTTTAAAAAACGACAGGGGCGTGCAAGAGATGCTGTCGGTGGCCAGAAAAATTGCGGGACACTTTCGGCGTACAGGCACCACGTACAGAAGACTGGAGCACCACCAAAAACTACTGAACCTGCCCTGCCATCATCTGAAGCAAGAAGTGGTAACGAGGTGGAATTCAACCCTCTATATGCTTCAGAGGTTGGAGGAGCAGCAAAAGGCCATTCAAGCCTATACAATTGAGCACGATATAGGAGATGGAATGCACCTGTCTCAAGTGCAGTGGAGAATGATTTCAACGTTGTGCAAGGTTCTGATGCCCTTTGAACTTGCCACACGTGAAGTCAGTTCAGACACTGCCAGCCTGAGTCAGGTCATTCCCCTCATCAGGCTTTTGCAGAAGAAGCTGGAGGCATTGAAGAAGGAGCTAACACGGAGCGATTCCGCTAGGCATGTGGGACTTGTGGATGCAGCCCTTAATTCGCTTAACAAGGATTCACGGGTGGTCAATCTGTTGAAATCAGAGCACTACATTTTGGCCACCGTGCTCGATCCTAGATTTAAAGCCTACCTTGGATCTCTCTTTCCGGCAGACACAGGTCTGCTGGGGTTGAAAGACCTGCTGGTGACAAAATTGTCAAGTCAAGCGGAACGCGACCTGTCAACATCTCCTCCTTCACATTCTCCCGCAACTGGGGGTGCGAGGAAAAGGCTCAGAATTCCGAGCCCACCCGCTGGCGGTGATGCAGGGCAGTCTGGAGCGACTGCTGATGCTGACATCTGGTCCGGACTGAAGGACCTGACAACGATTACGGACATGTCGTCTACTGTCACTGCATATGATTCTCTCAACATTGATAGAATGGTGGAGGATTATATGAGTGACCGCATCCAAGTAGGCACGTCACACAGTCCGTACTTATACTGGCAGGAAAAAGAGGCAATTTGGAGGCCCTTGCACAAACTGGCTTTATTCTACCTAAGTTGCCCTCCCACAAGTGTGTACTCCGAAAGAGTGTTTAGTGCCGCCGCTCACCTTGTCAGCAATCGGCGTACGAGGTTACATCCAGAAAATGTGGAGAAGATGATGTTCATTAAAATGAATTATAATCAATTCCTCCGCGGAGACATTGACCAGCAGCAATTGCCTCCACAAAGTACACAGGGAGCTGAGATGGTGGATTCCAGTGGGGACGAATTGATAATCTGTGAGGAGGGGGATGTACACGGTGATATATCGGAGGGTGAAGATGAGGTGGACATCTTGCCTCTGTAGAGCCAGTTTGTGCAAGGAGAGATTAATTGCTTCTTTTTTGGGGGGGGTCCAAACCAACCCGTCATATCAGTCACAGTCGTGTGGCAGACCCTGTCACTGAAATGATGGGTTGGTTAAAGTGTGCATGTCCTGTTTTGTTTATACAACATAAGGGTGGGTGGGAGGGCCCAAGGATAATTCCATCTTGCACCTCTTTTTTCTTTTCTTTTTCTTTGCATCATGTGCTGATTGGGGAGGGTTTTTTGGAAGGGACATCCTGCGTGACACTGCAGTGCCACTCCTAGATGGGCCCGGTGTTTGTGTCGGCCACTAGGGTCGCTAATCTTACTCACACAGCTACCTCATTGCGCCTCTTTTTTTCTTTGCGTCATGTGCTGTTTGGGGAGGGTTTTTTGGAAGGGACATCCTGCGTGACACTGCAGTGCCACTCCTAGATGTGCCCGGTGTTTGTGTCGGCCACTAGGGTCGCTAATCTTACTCACACAGTCAGCTACCTCATTGCGCCTCTTTTTTTCTTTGCGTCATGTGCTGTTTGGGGAGGGTTTTTTGGAAGGGCCATCCTGCGTGACACTGCAGTGCCACTCCTAGATGGGCCCGGTGTTTGTGTCGGCCACTAGGGTCGCTTATCTTACTCACACAGCGACCTCGGTGCAAATTTTAGGACTAAAAATAATATTGTGAGGTGTGATGTGTTCAGAATAGGCTGAAAATGAGTGTAAATTATGTTTTTTGAGGTTAATAATACTTTGGGATCAAAATTACCCCCAAATTCTATGATTTAAGCTGTTTTTTAGGGTTTTTTAAAAAAAACACCCGAATCCAAAACACACCCGAATCCGACAAAAAAAATTCGGTGAGGTTTTGCCAAAACGCGGTCGAACCCAAAACACGGCCGCGGAACCGAACCCAAAACCAAAACACAAAACCCGAAAAATTTCCGGCGCTCATCTCTAGTCTTCATCAGACCAACAATGTGTTACGGCTGTGCACACTACACCTGCTTGTTATGGTGTGCACACTGTTGGCTATGGATGGCCATCAACCATCTTTGATTCAAAATGATTGATGATCTATGGCCAATGTGGAATAGTTTTTCCAGATGGTTCCCCGCCATCGATGATACACAACCACCAAATATTTTTTTTATGGTGTCAGGACACGAAGCCTAGTTCCGACCTCCAACACTCCCACGAAGATCTGCTCCCCGGCTGCTTTATGAATAGTAAAACAGGGGTGATCATCAGTGGGTGAAACCATTGATGCTTCCCTTGCAGATGGTTTCACACCATCAAGGTTACCCATCAATGGTACCATCGATGGTAACCATTGATGGGTAACCCACCGATGGCCATCCCTACTGTTGGCCGATTAGCACAGTGCCATAAATGTGTTAGCAGCTTTAGCATAAAGGCACAGCTGTGACCCTGTGCTCACACACCAGGATTTTCATGCATGCGCAGCCGCAAAATAATCGCCAACTTGAGTAAACAATGACATAGCTTCTGACTCAGTATCATTGTCCTTGCTGTGTTGCCGACAGCTTTGAACCTTCTTACATTTTGATTCAAAGGTATTTGTATCGAATGATTAAAAAAACAAAAATAAATTATATATTTGGGTTGGTGGGAGTTTGGGGTAATGATAACACAATGCCTCTGTAGTCATGGCAACTCAAAAATAATGTACTGTATAACATCCACTTGGCCTAACCCTAAAACACTTGAACAACCAGGGCTGTTTTGATCATTTATTAGCAGTTATGCTGAAAGTATAATTGGAAATAATAAAATAAGAATTTACTTACCGATAATTCTATTTCTCGGAGTCCGTAGTGGATGCTGGGGTTCCTGAAAGGACCATGGGGAATAGCGGCTCCGCAGGAGACAGGGCACAAAAAGTAAAGCTTTAGGATCAGGTGGTGTGCACTGGCTCCTCCCCCTATGACCCTCCTCCAAGCCTCAGTTAGGATACTGTGCCCGGACGAGCGTACACAATAAGGAAGGATTTTGAATCCCGGGTAAGACTCATACCAGCCACACCAATCACACTGTACAACCTGTGATCTGAACCCAGTTAACAGTATGATAACAGCGGAGCCTCTGAAAAGATGGCTCACAACAATAATAACCCGATTTTTGTAACTATGTACAAGTATTGCAGATAATCCGCACTTGGGATGGGCGCCCAGCATCCACTACGGACTCCGAGAAATAGAATTATCGGTAAGTAAATTCTTATTTTCTCTATCGTCCTAGTGGATGCTGGGGTTCCTGAAAGGACCATGGGGATTATACCAAAGCTCCCAAACGGGCGGGAGAGTGCGGATGACTCTGCAGCACCGAATGAGAGAACTCCAGGTCCTCCTTAGCCAGGGTATCAAATTTGTAGGATTTTACAAACGTGTTTGCCCCTGACTAAATAGCCGCTCGGCAAAGTTGTAAAGCCGAGACCCCTCGGGCAGCCGCCCAAGATGAGCCCACCTTCCTTGTGGAATGGGCATTTACATATTTTGGCTGTGGCAGGCCTGCCACAAAATGTGCAAGCTGAATTGTATTACACATCCAACTAGCAATAGTCTGCTTAGAAGCAAGAGCACCCAGTTTGTTGGGTGCATACAGGATAACAGCAAGTCAGTTTTCCTGACTCCAGCCGTCCTGGAACCTATATTTTCAGGGCCCTGACAACATCTAGCAACTTGGAGACCTCCAAGTCCCTAGTAGGTGCAAGGCACCACAATAAG
Source organism: Pseudophryne corroboree (assembly GCF_028390025.1). Taxonomy (NCBI): domain Eukaryota; kingdom Metazoa; phylum Chordata; class Amphibia; order Anura; family Myobatrachidae; genus Pseudophryne; species Pseudophryne corroboree. The sequence goes on along the minus strand of NC_086447.1, from coordinate 846,049,489 downwards.
CTGGTTCAGGTGAAACACTGACACCACCTTAGGGAGAGAACTGGGGACGAGTCCGCAGCTCTGCCCTGTCCAAATGGACAAACAGATATGGGCTTTTTTGAGAAAAAACCCACCAATTTGACACTCGCCTGGTCCAGGCCAGGTCCAAGAGCATGATCACTTTTCATGTGAGATGCTTCAAATCCACAGATTTGACTGGTTTTAAACCAATGTGATTTGAGGAATCCCAGAACTACGTTGAGATCCCACAGTGCCACTGGAGGCACAAAAGGGGGTTGTATATGCAATACTCCCTTGACAAACTTCTGGACTTCAGGAACTGAAGCCAATTCTTTCTGGAAGAAAAATCGACAGGGCCGAAATTTGAACCTTAATGGACCCCAATTTGAGGCCCATAGACACTCCTGTTTGCAGGAAATGCAGGAATCGACCGAGTTGAAATTTCTTCGTGGGGCCTTTCTGGCCTCGCACCACGCAACATATTTTTTCCACATGTGGTGATAATGTTGTGCGGTCACTTCCTTTCTGGCTTTGACCAGGGTAGGAATGACCTCTTCCGGAATGCCTTTTTCCCTTAGGATCCGGCGTTCCACCGCCATGCCGTCAAACGCAGCTGCGGTAAGTCTTGGAACAGACATGGTACTTGCTGAAACAAGTCCCTTCTTAGCGGCAGAGGCCATAAGTCCTCTGTGAGCATCTCTTGAAGTTCCGGGTACCAAGTCCTTCTTGGCCAATCCGGAGCCATGAGTATAGTTCTTACTCCTCTACGTCTTATAATTCTCAGTACCTTAGGTATGATAAGCAGAGGATGGAACACATACACCGACTGGTACACCCACGGTGTTACCAGAACGTCCACAGCTATTGCCTGAGGGTCTCTTAACCTGGCGCAATACCTGTCCCGTTTTTTGTTCAGACGGGACGCCATCATGTCCACCTTTGGTATTTCCCAACGGTTTACAATCCTGTGGAAAACTTCCCGATGAAGTTTCCACTCTGCCGGGTGGAGGTCGTGCCTGCTGAGGAAGTCTGCTTCCCAGTTTCCATTCCCGGAATGAAACACTGCTGACAGTGCTATCACATGATTTTCCGCCCAGCGAAAAGTCCTTGCAGTTTTTGCCATTGCCCTCCTGCTTCTTGTGCCGCCCTGTCTATTTACGTGGGCGACTGCCGTGATGTTTTTCCCACTGGATCAATACCGGCTGACCTTGAAGCAGAGGTCTTGCTAAGCTTAGAGCATTATAAATTTAGCCTTAGCTCCAGTATATTTATGTGGAGAAAAGTCTCCAGACTTGATCACACTCCCTGGAATTTTTTTTTTTTTTTTTTCCTTGTGTGACTGCTCCCCAGCCTCTCGGGCTGGCCTCCGTGGTCACCAGCATCCAATCCTGAATGCCGAATCTGCGGCCCTCTAGAAGATGAGCACTCTGTAACCACCACAGGAGAGACACCCTTGTCCTTGGATATAGGGTTATCCGCTGATGCATCTGAAGATGCGATCCGGACCATTTGTCCAGCAGATCCCACTGAAAAGTTCTTGCGTGAAATCTGCCGAATGGAATTGCTTCGTAGGAAGTCACCATTTTTACCACGACCCTTGTGCAATGATGCACTGATTTTAGGAGGTTCCTGACTAGCTCGGATAACTCCCTGGCTTTCTCTTCCGGGAGAAAAACCTTTTTCTGGACTGTGTCCAGAATCATCCCTAAGCACAGGAGACTTGTCGTCGGGATCAGCTGCGATTTTGGAATATTTAGAATCCACCCGTGCTGTTGTAGCAGTATCCGAGATAGTGCTACTCCGACCTCCAACTGTTCCCTGGACTTTGCCCTTATCAGGAGATCGTCCAAGTAAGGGATAATTAAGACGCCTTTTCTTCGAAGAAGAATCATCATTTCGGCCATTACCTTGGTAAAGACCCGGGGTGCCGTGGACAATCCAAACGGCAGCGTCTGAAACTGATAGTGACAGTTCTGTACCACGAACCTGAGGTACCCTTAGTGAGAAGGGCAAATTTGGGACATGGAGGTAAGCATCCCTGATGTCTCGGGACACCATATAGTCCCCTTCTTCCTGGTTCGTTATCACTGCTCTGAGTGACTCCATCTTGATTTGAACCTTTGTAAGTGTTCAAATTTTTTTAGATTTAGAATAGGTCTCACCTAGCCTTCTGGCTTCAGTACCACAATATAGTGTGGAATAATACCCCTTTTCTTGTTGTAGGAGGGGTAATTTAATTATCACCTGCTGGGAATACAGCTTGTGAATTGTTTCCCATACTGCCTCCTTGTCGGAGGGAGACCTTGGTAAAGCAGACTTCAGGAGCCTGCGAAGGGGAAACGTCTCGACATTCCAATCTGTACCCCTGGGATACTACTTGTAGGATCCAGGGGTCCTGTACGGTCTCAGCGTCATGCTGAGAGCTTGTCAGAAGCGGTGCTTCTGTTCCTGGGAATGGGCTGCCTGCTGCAGTCTTCTTCCCTTTCCTCTATCCCTGGGCAGATATGACTCTTATAGGGACGAAAGGACTGAGGCTGAAAAGACGGTGTCTTTTTCTGCAGAGATGTGACTTAGGGTAAAAACGGTGGATTTTCCAGCAGTTGCCGTGGCCACCAGGTCCGATGGACCGACCCCAAATAACTCCTCTTCCTTTATACGGCAATACACCTTTGTGCCGTTTGGAATCTTAAATGCTCTATAGTCAATAAAATACTGTCCCTGTCAAGGGTATCAATATTTTTAGTCAGGGAATCCGACCAAGCCACCCCAGCTCTGCACATCCAGGCTGAGGCGATCGCTGGTCGCAGTATAACACCAGTATGTGTGTATATACTTTTTATGATATTTTCCAGCCTCCTGTCAGCTGGCTCCTTGAGGACGGCCCTATCTATAGACGGTACCGCCACTTGTTTTGATAAGCGTGTGAGCGCCATATCCACCCTAAGGGGTGTTTCCCAACGCGCCCTAACTTCTGGCGGGAAAGGGTATACCGCCAATAATTTTCTATCGGGGGGAACCCACGCATCATCACACACTTCATTTAATTTATCTGATTCAGGAAAAACTACGGTAGTTTTTTCACATCCCACATAATACCCTCCTTTGTGGTACTTGTAGTATCAGAAATATGTAACACCTCCTTCATTGCCCTTAACGTGTGGCCCTAATAAGGAATACGTTTGTTTATTCACCGTCGACACTGGATTCAGTGTCCGTGTCTGTGTCTGTGTCGACCGACTAAAGTAAACGGGCGTTTTTAAAACCCCTGACGGTGTTTTTGAGACGTCTGGACCGGTACTAATTGTTTGTCGGCCGTCTCATGTCGTCAACCGACCTTGCAGCGTGTTGACATTATCACGTAATTCCCTAAATAAGCCATCCATTCCGGTGTCGACTCCCTAGAGAGTGACATCACCATTACAGGCAATTGCTCCGCCTCCTCACCAACATCGTCCTCATACATGTCGACACACACGTACCGACACACAGCACACACACAGGGAATGCTCTGATAGAGGACAGGACCCACTAGCCCTTTGGAGAGACAGAGGGAGAGTTTGCCAGCACACACCAAAAACGCTATAATTATATAGGGACAACCTTATATAAGTGTTTTCCCTTATAGCATCTTTTTTATATATTTCTAACGCCAAATTAGTGCCCCCCCTCTCTGTTTTAACCCTGTTTCTGTAGTGCAGTGCAGGGGAGAGCCTGGGAGCCTTCCCTCCAGCCTTTCTGTGAGGGAAAATGGCGCTGTGTGCTGAGGAGATAGGCCCCGCCCCTTTTTCGGCGGCCTCGTCTCCCGCTCTTTAACGGATTCTGGCAGGGGTTAAATATCTCCATATAGCCTCCGGAGGCTATATGTAAGGTATTTTTTGCCAAAAATAGGTTTACATTTGCCTCCCAGGGCGCCCCCCTCCCAGCGCCCTGCACCCTCAGTGACTGCCGTGTGAAGTGTGCTGAGAGGAAATGGCGCACAGCTGCAGTGCTGTGCGCTACCTTAAGAAGACTGAGGAGTCTTCTGCCGCCGATTCTGGACCTCTTCTCGTTTCAGCATCTGCAAGGGGGCCGGCGGCGAGGCTCCGGTGACCATCCAGGCTGTACCTGTGATCGTCCCTCTGGAGCTAATGTCCAGTAGCCAAAGAAGCCAATCCATCCTGCACGCAGGTGAGTTCACTTCTTCTCCCCTAAGTCCCTCGTTGCAGTGATCCTGTTGCCAGCAGGACTCACTGTAAAATAAAAAACCTAAGCTAAACTTTTCTAAGCAGCTCTTTAGGAGAGCCACCTAGATTGCACCCTTCTCGGCCGGGCACAAAAATCTAACTGAGGCTTGGAGGAGGGTCATAGGGGGAGGAGCCAGTGCACACCACCTGATCCTAAAGCTTTACTTTTTGTGCCCTGTCTCCTGCGGAGCCGCTATTCCCCATGGTCCTTTCAGGAACCCCAGCATCCACTAGGACGATAGAGAAATATAGTTTGAGGCTGTGGTTTCAGGCAAGATCCTACTTGTGCTTCTATTAACATAGCAATGCAGTGGGCAGTTAACCAATAGCAGTCAATTAACCCGTGTCTGCATCTGCTCCTTGTAAATGAAAGTCACTTGTTTTATTGGGAATGGGTGGCATGGTAGCATCATTTCTCTCTGTTTATAGGTGATGATATTTCTCTATATCTTTCTATAAATGTTATAACTATTTACTGTACATTAAGGGGCCTGATTATCAAGCCTTAAACCCATCGGCTGTTTCCAGTTGCTTATCTCCTGAAACCACAGTCCACATAATGTGTCAGTGCCCTAATAAGGCACTGCCACAATAGAGGCCGCCATTCTAACAGTAGGTCATTGGTGGTGTTTGCACAGTAAGTAACAGTGGCAGTAGTTAATTGAAGTGTTAGTGAGGTGCGTTATAATAGGAGTTCTAACCAGTCTCGGACTGGGGCATGTAGGGCCCACCGGGAAAATGCAGTGGTAGGGGCCCATGTTAGGGGTGTGGCCAGTCTGCAGGGGGTGTGTGGCCTGCCAGCTCATTGGCTTGACTAACCATTAGAGAGTGCAACTTTTGGGCCCCTTCATAAATAATAAGATTTTACTCACCGGTAAATCTATTTCTCGTAGTCCGTAGTGGATGCTGGGAACTCCGTAAGGACCATGGGGAATAGACGGGCTCCGCAGGAGACTGGGCACTCTAAAAGAAAGATTAGGTACTATCTGGTGTGCACTGGCTCCTCCCACTATGACCCTCCTCCAGACCTCAGTTAGGATACTGTGCCCGGAAGAGCGGACACAATAAGGAAGGATTTTGAATCCCGGGTAAGACTCATACCAGCCACACCAATCACACCGTATAACTCGTGATACTATACCCAGTTAACAGTATGAAATATAACTGAGCCTCTCAACAGATGGCTCAACAATAACCCTTTAGTTAGGCAATAACTATATACAAGTATTGCAGACAATCCGCACTTGGGATGGGCGCCCAGCATACACTACGGACTACGAGAAATAGATTTACCGGTGAGTAAAATCTTATTTTCTCTGACGTCCTAGTGGATGCTGGGAACTCCGTAAGGACCATGGGGATTATACCAAAGCTCCCAAACGGGCGGGAGAGTGCGGATGACTCTGCAGCACCGAATGAGAGAACTCAAGGTCCTCCTCAGCCAGGGTATCAAATTTGTAGAATTTAGCAAACGTGTTTGCCCCTGACCAAGTTGCAGCTCGGCAAAGTTGTAAAGCCGAGACCACTCGGGCAGCCGCCCAAGATGAGCCCCCCTTCCTCGTGGAATGGGCTTTTACTGATTTAGGATGCGGCAATCCAGCCGCAGAATGCGCCAGCTGAATTGTGCTACAAATCCAGCGAGCAATAGTCTGCTTAGAAGCAGGAGCACCTATTTTGTTGGGTGCATACAGGATAAAAAGCGAGTCAGTTTTCCTGGAAACATAATTTTTCAAGGCCCTGACTACGTCCAGTAACTTGGAATCCTCCAAGTCCCTAGTAGCCGCAGGCACTACAATAGGTTGGTTCATGTGAAAAGCTGATACCACCTTAGGGAGAAACTGGGGATGAGTCCTCAATTCTGCCCTATCCATATGGAAAATCAGATAAGGGCTTTCACATGACAAAGCCGCCAATTCTGACACACGCCTGGCCGAAGCCAAGGCCAATAACATGACCACTTTCCACGTGAGATATTTCAGATCCACAGTCTTAAGTGGCTCAAACCAATGTGATTTTAGGAAACTCAACACCACGTTGAGATCCCAAGGTGCCACAGGAGGCACAAAAAGGGGGCTGAATATGTAGCACTCCCTTTACAATTGTCTGAACTTCAGGCAGTGAAGCCAGTTCTTTCTGGAAGAAAATCGACAGAGCCGATATCTGGACCTTAATGGAACCCAATTTTAGGCCCATAGTCACTCCCGACTGTAGGAAGTGCAGAAAACGACCCAGCTGAAATTCCTCTGTTGGGGCCTTCCTGGCCTCACACCACGCAACATATTTGCGCCAAATATGGTGATAATGGTTTGCGGTTACATCTTTTCTGTCTTTTATCAGCGTAGGAATGACTTCTTCTGGAATGCCCTTTTCCTTTAGGATCCGGAATTCAACCGCCATGCCGTCAAACGCAGCCGCGGTAAGTCTTGGAACAGACAGGGCCCCTGCTGTAGCAGATCCTGTCTGAGCGGTAGAGGCCATGGGTCCTCTGATATCATTTCTTGAAGTTCTGGGTACCAAGCTCTTCTTGGCCAATCCGGAACCACGAGTATCGTTCTTACTCCTCGCCTTCTTATTATTCTCAGTACCTTTGGTATGAGAGGCAGAGGAGGGAACACATAAACCGACTGGTACACCCACGGTGTCACTAGAGCGTCCACAGCTATTGCCTGAGGGTCCCTTGACCTGGCGCAATATCTCTTTAGCTTTTTGTTGAGGCGGGACGCCATCATGTCCACCTGTGGCCTTTCCCAACGGTTTACCAACAGTTGGAAGACTTCTGGATGAAGTCCCCACTCTCCCGGGTGTAGGTCGTGTCTGCTGAGGAAGTCTGCTTCCCAGTTGTCCACTCCCGGAATGAACACTGCTGACAGTGCTAAGACTTGATTTTCCGCCCATCGGAGAATCCTTGTGGCTTCTGCCATCGCCATCCTGCGTCTCGTGCCGCCCTGTCGGGGTTACATGGGCGACTGCCGTGATGTTGTCTGATTGGATCAGTATCGGCTGGTTTTGAAGCAGGGGCCTTGCCTGACTTAGGGCATTGTAAATGGCCCTCAGTTCCAGAATATTTATGTGTAAGGACGACTCCTGACTTGACCAAAGTCCTTGGAAATTTCTTCCCTGTGTGACTGCCCCCCAGCCTCGAAGGCTGGCATCCGTGGTCACCAGGACCCAGTCCTGTATGCCGAATCTGCGGCCCTCTAGAAGATGAGCACTCTGCAGCCACCACAGCAGAGACACCCTGGTCCTTGGAGACAGGGTTATCAGCTGATGCATCTGAAGATGCGATCCCGACCACTTGTCCAAGAGGTCCCACTGAAGGTTCTTGCATGGAACCTGCCGAATGGAATTGCTTCGTATGAAGCTACCATTTTACCCAGGACTCGTGTGCAGTGATGCACCGATACCTGTTTTGGTTTCAGGAGGTCTCTGACTAGAGATGATAGCTCCTTGGCTTTCTCCTGCTGGAGAAACACTTTTTTCTGGTCTGTGTCCAGAACCATCCCCAGGAAACAGTAGGCGTGTGGAAGGAACCAGCTGTGACTTTGGAATGTTTAGAAACCATCCGTGCTGTTGTAGCACTTCCCGAGATAGTGCTACTCCGACCAACAACTGTTCCTTGGACCTCGCCTTTATAAGGAGATCGTCCAAGTACGGGATAATTAAAACTCCCTTTTTTCGAAGGAGTATCATCATTTCTGCCATTACCTTGGTAACACCCTCGGTGCCGTGGACAGTCCAAACGGCAGTGTCTGGAATTGGTAATGGCAATCCTGTACCACAAATCTGAGGTACACCTGGTGAGGATGGTAACTGGGGACATGCAGGTAAGCATCCTTGATGTCCAGGGATACCATGTAATCCCTCTCGTCCAGGCTTGCAATAACCGCCCTGAGCGATTCCATCTTGAACTTGAATTTTTTTATGTATGTGTTCAAGGATTTCAAATTTAAAATGGGTCTCACCGAACCGTCCGGTCTCGGTACCCCAAACAGTGTGGAATAGTAACCCCATCCTTGTTGAAGTAGGGGCACCTTGACTATCACCTGCTGGGAATACAGCTTGTGAATTGCCTCTAGCACAGCCTCCCTGCCCGAGGGAGTTGTCGGCAAGGCAGATTTGAGGAAACGGCGGGGGGGAGACGCCTCGAATTCCAGCTTGTACCCCTGAGATACTACTTGAAGGATCCAGGGATCCACCTGTGAGCGAGACCACTGATCGCTGAAATTTTTTTGAGGCGGCCACCCACCATACCTGGCTCCGCCTGTGGAGCACCACCGTCATGCGATGGACTCAGAGGAAGCGGGGGAAGAATTTTGATTCTGGGAACTGGCTGACTGGTGCAGCTTTTTTCCCTCTTCCCTTGTCTCTGTGCAGAAAGGAAGCGCCTTTGACCCGTTTGCTTTTCTGAAGCCGAAAGGACTGTACCTGATAATACAGTGCTTTCTTAGGCTGTGAGGAAACCTGAGGTAAAAAATTTTCTTCCCAGCTGTTGCTGTGGATACGAGGTCCCAGAGACCATCCCCAAACAATTCCTCACCCTTATAAGGCAGAATCTCTATGCGCCTTTTAAAATCAGAATCACCTGTCCAGTGTCGGGTCTCTAATACCCTCCTGACAGAATGGACATTACATTAATTCTGGATGCCAGCCGGCAAAATATCCCTCTGTGCATCCCTCATATATAAGACGACGTCTTTAATATGCTCTTATGTTAGCAAACTAGTATCCCTGTTTGACAGGGTCACAGACCACGCTGCAGCAGCCCTATCTGCAGGTCTCAGTCTAGAACCTGAGTGTGTAAATACAGACTTCAGGATAGCCTCCTGCTTTTTATCAACAGGTACCTTCAAAGTGGCCGTATCCTAAGACGGCAGTGCCACCTTTTTTGACAAACGTGTGAGCGCCTTATCCACCCTAGGGGATATCTCCCAGCGTAACTTATCCTCTGGCGGGAAAGGGTACGCCATCAGTAACTTTTTTGCTTTTTCACACTTCATTCACTCATTTGATGGGGGAACAAAACACTGCCTGCTTTTTCTCCCCAAACATAAAACCCTTTTTTAGTGGTACTTGGGTTAATGTCAGAAATGTGTAACACATTTTTTATTGCCGGGATCAAGTCACGGATGTTCCTAGTGGATTGTGTATATGTCTCAACCTCGTCGACACTGGAGTCAGACTCCATGTCGACATCTGTGTCTGCCATCTGAGGGAGCGGGCGTTTTTGAGCCCCTGATGGCCTTTGAGACGCCTGGGCAGGCGCGGGCTGAAAAGCCGGCTGTCCCATAGCTGTTACGTCATCCAGCCTTTTATGTAAGGAGTTGACACTGTCGGTTAATACCTTCCACCTATCCATCCACTCTGGTGTCGGCCCCACAGGGGGCGACATCACATTTATTGGCATCTGCTCCGTCACCACATAAGCCTCTTCATCAAAACATGTCGACACAGCCGTACCGACACACCGCACACACACAGGGAATGCTCTGACTGAGGACAGGACCCCACAAAGCCCTTTGGGGAGACAGAGAGAGAGTATGCCAGCACACACCAGAGCGCTATATAATGTGGGGATTAACACTAGAACTGAGTGAATTTTCCCCAATAGCTGCTTGTATATACAATATTGCGCCTAAATTTAGTGCCCCCCTCTCTTTTTAACCCTTTGAGCCTGAAAACTACAGGGGAGAGCCTGGGGAGCTGTCTTCCAGCTGCACTGTGAAGAGAAAATGGCGCCAGTGTGCTGAGGGAGATAGCTCCGCCCCTTTTTCGCGGACTTTTCTCCCGCTTTTTTATGGATTCTGGCAGGGGTATTTATCACATATATAGCCTCTGGGGCTATATATTGTGATTATTTTGCCAGCCAAGGTGTTTATATTGCCCTCAGGGCGCCCCCCCCCAGCGCCCTGCACCCATCAGTGACCGGAGTGTGAGGTGTACATGAGGAGCAATGGCGCACAGCTGCAGTGCTGTGCGCTACCTTGGTGAAGACTGAAGTCTTCTGCCGCCGATTTTCCGGACCATCTTCATGCTTCTGGCTCTGTAAGGGGGACGGCGGCGCGGCTCCGGGAACGAACACCAAGGACGGGTCCTGCGGTCGATCCCTCTGGAGCTAATGGTGTCCAGTAGCCTAAGAAGCCCAAGCTAGCTGCAAGCAGGTAGGTTCGCTTCTTCTCCCCTTAGTCCCTCGTTGCAGTGAGCCTGTTGCCAGCAGGTCTCACTGTAAAATAAAAAACCTAAAATATACTTTCTTTCTAGGAGCTCAGGAGAGCCCCTAGTGTGCATCCAGCTCGGCCGGGCACAGAAATCTAACTGAGGTCTGGAGGAGGGTCATAGTGGGAGGAGCCAGTGCACACCAGATAGTACCTAATCTTTCTTTTAGAGTGCCCAGTCTCCTGCGGAGCCCGTCTATTCCCCATGGTCCTTACGGAGTTCCCAGCATCCACTAGGACGTCAGAGAAATATACAGTAAATTCAGCTGCTGCATGCATGATAATGTACCAGATTAATAGCAGATTAATAACAGCAATGCACTGTAGAAAATACACCATAGTCCAGTATAAGGTCACATATGTATAATGTATAATTCAAGTGCACAGTCTGGAACCTAATCCTTAGAGAAGGAGGTGGGGCCCCAGGCAGTGGGGCCCACTGGTGGTTTCCCCTATACCCCTGTGGACCAGTCCAAGCCTGGTTCTAACTAATACTGCAAATAGTAATGACAGTTGACAATGATAATGGTACTGTGTATTTATGCTTGGGGCATATAATCAGTGAGGTTTGTCAGATACATGTGAGAGCACATTTATGGTGTGAGTTGTAATCAGCAATGATAAGAATTTTATAACTTGTGTGTAAAGAAAGATGGAATTATAATGGTATCTGGATACATACAGTACAATCAGCAGATGTTGGCTCCAGAGTTTCTCTCATGCTGCTCCTATCCTTTGCAGTTTCTTCATCAGACCAACAATGTGTACGGCCACACACACTACTCCTGCTTATTATAGTTGGCTAGGGATGGCCATCAACCTTTGATTTTCAAAATCATGGATGGTCTATGGCTGATGTGGAATACTTTTTCCATTGATGGTTGAGAACCAGATGGTTCCCCGCCATCGATGATACGCAACCACCGAATATTTTTGGGTGGTTGTGTATTATTTTTGAAGCTGTAGAGCTTTACTTCACAAACTCCATATTAGTTCTTTCAGGGAGGCTTCCCTTACCAAGATAGCCGCATTTGCAGCACCTTCTTGTCACTGTGTTAGAGCACCACAGTGGGAGACAGAAGTCTTTCACTTAGCTCAATGAAACCCTACAATTACCAAATTCCACGGTGCCTTCAGAGAGGCTGATACCACTTGCAACCAGCACTGCTACCCTGATTCAGTCACCGGTGACCTGTATGCTCCCCTTAAGCTCCACATAGGTTGCAAGTGTATAAGCATAACTGTGAGGGTGGCTGTACATAACTGCTGAATAAACCATAACACTTGTTAAGTATTGGTCCGTTTGTTATCTCAGGGCATCCGCTGGTGTGTGTACCTAAACTCTGCTATACCACTGCTAGTTGTACACACATATTCCAACTGGCTATGGGTTCAGGCACACAAGCTATAGTTACACAGGCAGCAAGTTTCTAGAATGCCCAGCACACACAGACTCCATTTTAGACACATGCAACAGAGTAAAGACAGCACAGCGTGTCAGCACAGAAGCCAAGCAGAGCACTGAACCTGCATAATCATGTCAGTAAGAAGTATCCATACAGGGCATTACACCCATACTGCTGTTAATCAAACTTAGTGGTGCAGAGTATTACACCACATGGAAGTTTGCTACAGAGATGCAACTTAAACGTGAAAGGTTGTGAAAAGTTACAGTAGATCCTGATGACAGTCCAAATCAAGATGATGTAGAGAGAGCAATGGGTATGATTGGTTGAGTATTGTGCAACATGTGTACTCTACCATACATGGGAAAGTGTAAACAAAATACATGTAAACAACACTGCAGGCAGCATATTAAGATGGGGGTCAAATGAGAAGAATTCATCTAAGATGTGTATTGTATAATACCAAGCTAAGTGAAACTGGGAAACGGTCACTAGGTCAACACCACTTAGGTCGACAGTCATTAGGTTGACCACTATTGGTCGACATGCATTAGGTCACCAGGGTCACTAGGTCAACATGATCATTATGTCGACATGCACTAGGTCGACAGTTCAAAAGGTTGACAAGTTTTTCAAATTTTTTTCAATTTGTTTTACTTTTTCATATTTTACGATCCAGGGGGACTACAATTGGGAAAGGTAACCTGTGCCGAGCGCAGCGGTAGTAGAGCGAGGCACCTTGCCCAAAGCATGGCGAGTGAAGCGAGCCATACGAGGGGACACGGTGCGCTAATTGGGGTTCCCCATCACTTTACGAAGAAAACGACACCAAAAAAAGTAAAAAAAACAAACTCATGACGACCTTTTGACCTGTCGACCTAGTACATGTCGCCCTAATGACCACGTCGACCTAGTGACCCTGTCAACCTAATGCATGTCGACCAATAGTGGTGGACCTAATGATTGTCGACCTAAGTTGTGTCAACCCAACTACCCATACCCGTGAAAGCAGCAGTATGAATTACTACATTGACAGAATATTGACTATTTCTCAGCAACTAACATCTGTAGGAGTGCAAGAAGATGAAGTGATTGCTACAGCAATGTTACAAAACATCATCTGAGTTTGACTTTCTAGTAATTGTGTTGGAAGCAAACTCAGTTAAGTTAACTACAGACACAGAGCAAAGCTACTACAGGTCTAAGGGCCTGATTCAGACCTGATCACTGATGTGCATTTTCGCACAGCGGACGATTATCGAACAAATGTACATGCGTATGCACCGCAATGTGCACGCACTTCGCCAAACAGTGACAGGATGGTGTAAAAATTTAGATTGCACGGACGTTCGTATGGTGATTGGCAGGAAGCAGACGTTTGTAGGTGGTAACTGGCTTTTTTCTGGGAGCGTCAGGAAAAATGTAGACGTTCCCAAGAGTTTTCAGGGTGGGTGTGTGACGTGGACTCCGGACCCGATCAGCCTAATTCCATCGCACTGGAAGAGTAAGTATTGAGCTATGAACAGACTGCACACACTGCACAGAATGGGAAAAAGATTCGATGGTGAGTGTGATGCGAATGGTTTTGCAGCTGTCCGCTGACTGACGGGAATTTATGAACAGTGTACACATGCAATCGCACACTTGCCCCCTGGACAGCGACTAACTAATCACGGGACAGTGTAATTTGCAGCACAGCGATCAGGTCTGAATTAGGCTCTCAGAACGCATGCTGAGTGAATTGAAAAAGTACAAGTGCTATGTATGTCACAAAATAGGTCACAATGGATTTGCATGTAAGCAAAAGAATGTGAATGCTATGCAGAATAAGAAGTGCAAAGACAAAGATGAGTTGGCCCTAAGTGCCCAAGATAGCCACAGAAAAGATTGTTGTTATATCGATACAGGTGCTACCAGGCATTTCATCTGCAGTGAATAATGGTCCAGAATAGTGGTTCACTAAAATAGTCACCTGGGATACTATTACGATCAAAGGAATTGGGAATGAAGTGCTTGCAGAGAAACTTCCGCCAATCAGGATGATTTGGTCTCTTTGTCACAGTAAGTTTGGCCATAATATTATATTTCACAAATCTTCTGGTCATTCTCCATTCTTTATACAGTATTGGCAAATTCCAGTTTTACCAGAACTGCCAGCCCCCTAGCGGATATCTCTTCTAGGCGTTCATTTCATGGTACCATGAGATGCTTTTTCAGTATTTGGAGGGAGGTGAAGAAGAATCTAAGCAAGGTCTCTTCCTGATACAAATTCTTCACTGACAGGAAGATAAGGAAAACTCATCTATTTAATCCTGGGGTTAAGGTGTAGCTGTCAACTCGGCATCTACGGTTGAAGGTTCCTACCATGAAGCTGGCACCAAGATATATCGGCCCTTTTCCAATTATCCAGGCAGTGTTTCTCTTCTAAAACCCCTGGTTCTGAATCAGTTCTCATCATCCAGTAGATCCTCTCCTGCCATTTTGGTGAATCATCAAGATGAGTATGAAGTCAAGCAGATCGTGGATTCCAGTGTTACTCAGAGCATGGTCCAATTTCTGGTAGACTGAAAAGCGATTTACCTTATTCCAGTGTTCATCCTAAGTGCTACCCAGTGCTCTTCCAGTGTACTCCGTTCCTGGTTCCGATCTTCCCTGTTCTCCTTTACTGGTTTCTGTCGTCCCTGTGCTTCGTTCCTGGTTCCTGCAATCCTAGTGTTTTCTCCCTGATGCCGTACCTGTTCATGACCTGGTAGCAAAAACAGGAACAATGGCTGCTGGATGACATTGTGGATGGAGTTCAAAATGGTGCCCTTAAATTTTGGTGCCCATAGGGCTGGTGCTAGTGCACATTACTGAAAGTGTGGAGAAGCAGACTAGGGAAGCTGTTCATAGCAATCAGATACCACCTATCATTTTATAGCGTACATTTGATAAATACTACCTCAAAGCTGATTGGTTGCTATGGGCAACTTCTACACTTGTACGCTTCTCCAATCTTTTCACTGCTGGATACATCACCCCCCAAGTGTAAGAATAGGGGTGGGGGCACAAGTGCACAGCAACATGCGTACAATGGACCTAATTCAGACTAGCGATCACAGTCTGAATCCTTTGGTGGAGTGCGCACCCGGGAGCCCAGTGAGATACTATAAGCATCTCAGGGCTGCGATCGCCTCTGCCTGATTGTCAAGCAGAAGCGGTTGCGAAGTGGGAGGGGGTGTGCCAACGGAGGGGACTGGACAACGGAGGTGTGTCCAGACTGTTGTGGGGGTGGGTAGCGGCGGCTGCGTGATGTCACACGCAGCCGCTGTGACCCGGTACACGGCTAGTAGCGGTCTGCCAGCGCGCAGGAGCTGTGCTGGCAGGGAGCTACTCAGCTGGTCCAAAAGCATTGCTGCTGTGCAATGCTATTGCACCCTAGCGGGGGATAGGGCCTGACTTGCGGGCGGACTAGCCCTGTGCTGGGCGTCACCTGCATGTCTGAATAACTAATCATAGATATGCTAAATTTAGCACATCTACGACCAGATCTGAATTACGATCAGATCTGAATTATATAAGGTAGAGAGTACTACTACTCTCTACCTTATATATTCAGCATATCCCCTCCTGGAGAGAATATAATTACAGTTATAGTTTTGGTTGTTTTACATTTACCTTTCCTTTCTCCTTTAATGCATTATACCAGAGGTTCCCAAACTGTGTGCCGTGGCTCGCTGGGGTGCCTCGGGACACTTGCAGGGGTGCCCTGGGTTGGTGGTCCAGGACCAATTCAAATTATTCATGGTCAATATAATAGGCAAAACCAGTGCTGGTGGCTGCCGGTCATAAAATATGTGGCCAAACAGAAGCAAATCTTGTCCCTCACCACACAGCTGACCCTAAGGATGACATATAAACTAGAGATGTGCACCGGAAATTTTTCGGGTTTTGTGTTTTGGTTTTGGGTTCGGTTCCTTGGCCGTGTTTTGGGTTCGAACGCGTTTTGGCAAAACCTCACCGAATTTTTTTTGTCGGATTCGGGTGTGTTTTGGATTCGGGTGTTTTTTTCAAAAAACCCTAAAAAACAGCTTAAATCATAGAATTTGGGGGTCATTTTGATCCCAAAGTATTATTAACCTCAATAACCATAATTTCCACTCATTTTCAGTCTATTCTGAACACCTCACACCTCACAATATTATTTTTAGTCCTACAATTTGCACAGAGGTCGCTGGATGACTAAGCTCAGCGACCCAAGTGGCCGACACAAACACCTGGCCCATCTAGGAGTGGCACTGCAGTGTCACGCAGGATGGCCCTTCCAAAAAACACTCCCCAAACAGCACATGACGCAAAGAAAAAAGAGGCGCAATGAGGTAGCTGTGTGACTAAGCTCAGCGACCCTAGTGGCCGACACAAACACCTGGCCCATCTAGGAGTGGCACTGCAGTGTCACGCAGGATGGCCCTTCCAAAAAACACTCCCCAAACAGCACATGACGCAAAGAAAAAAAGAGGCGCAATGAGGTAGCTGTGTGAGTAAGCTAAGCGACCCTAGTGGCCGACACAAACACCTGGACCATCTAGGAGTGGCACTGCAGTGTCACGCAGGATGGCCCTTCCAAAAAACACTCCCCAAACAGCACATGACGCAAAGAAAAATGAAAGAAAAAAGAGGTGCAAGATGGAATTGTCCTTGGGCCCTCCCACCCACCCTTATGTTGTATAAACAGGACATGCACACTTTAACCAACCCATCATTTCAGTGACAGGGTCTGCCACACGACTGTGACTGAAATGACGGGTTGGTTTGGACCCCCACCAAAAAAGAAGCAATCAATCTCTCCTTGCACAAACTGGCTCTACAGAGGCAAGATGTCCACCTCATCATCATCCTCCGATTCATCACCGTGTACATCCCCCTCCTCACAGATTATCAATTCGTCCCCACTGGAATCCACCATCACAGCTCCCTGTGTACTTTGTGGAGGCAATTGCTGCTGGTGAATGTCTCCATGGAGGAATTGATTATAATTCATTTTAATGAACATCATCTTCTCCACATCTTCTGGATGTAACCTCGTACGCCGATTGCTGACAAGGTGAGCGGCGGCACTAAACACTCTTTCGGAGTACACACTTGTGGGAGGGCAACTTAGGTAGAATAAAGCCAGTTTGTGCAAGGGCCTCCAAATTGCCTCTTTTCCCTGCCAGTATACGTACGGACTGTCTGACGTGCCTACTTGGATGCGGTCACTCATATAATCCTCCACCATTCTTTCAATGGGGAGAGAATCATATGCAGTGACAGTAGACGACATGTCCGTAATCGTTGTCAGGTCCTTCAGTCCGGACCAGATGTCAGCATCAGCAGTCGCTCCAGACTGCCCTGCATCACCGCCAGCGGGTGGGCTCGGAATTCTGAGCCTTTTCCTCGCACCCCCAGTTGCGGGAGAATGTGAAGGAGGAGATGTTGACAGGTCGCGTTCCGCTTGACTTGACAATTTTCTCAACAGCAGTTCTTTGAACCCCTGCAGACTTGTGTCTGCCGGAAAGAGAGATCCAAGGTAGGTTTTAAATCTAGGATCGAGCACGGTGGCCAAAATGTAGTGCTCTGCTTTCAACAGATTGACCACCCGTGAATCCTTGTTAAGCGAATTAAGGGCTCCATCCACAAGTCCCACATGCCTAGCGGAATCGCTCTGTGTTAGCTCCTCCTTCAATGTCTCCAGCTTCTTCTGCAAAAGCCTGATGAGGGGAATGACCTGACTCAGGCTGGCAGTGTCTGAACTGACTTCACGTGTGGCAAGTTCAAAAGGTTGCAGAACCTTGCACAACGTTGAAATCATTCTCCACTGCGCTTGAGACAGGTGCATTCCACCTCCTATATCGTGGTCAGTTGTATAGGCTTGAATGGCCTTTTGCTGCTCCTCCAACCTCTGAAGCATATAGAGGGTTGAATTCCACCTCGTTACCACTTCTTGCTTCAGATGATGGCAGGGCAGGTTCAGGCGTTTTTGGTGTTGCTCCAGTCTTCTGTACATGGTGCCTGTACGCCGAAAGTGTCCCGCAATTCTTCTGGCCACTGACAGCATCTCTTGCACGCCCCTGTCGTTTTTTAAATAATTCTGCACCACCAAATTCAAGGTATGTGCAAAACATGGGACGTGCTGGAATTTGCCCAGATTTAATGCACACACAATATTGCTGGCGTTGTCCGATGCCACAAATCCACAGGAGAGTCCAATTGGGGTAAGCCATTCTGCGATGATCTTCCTCAGTTGCCGTAAGAGGTTTTCAGCTGTGTGCGTATTCTGGAAAGCGGTGATACAAAGCGTAGCCTGCCTAGGAAAGAGTTGGCGTTTGCGAGATGCTGCTACTGGTGCCGCCGCTGCTGTTCTTGCGGCGGGAGTCAATACATCTACCCAGTGGGCTGTCACAGTCATATAGTCCTGAGTCTGCCCTGCTCCACTTGTCCACATGTCCGTGGTTAAGTGGACATTGGGTACAACTGCATTTTTTAGGACACTGGTGAGTCTTTTTCTGAGGTCTGTGTACATTTTCGGTATCGCCTGCCTAGAGAAATGGAACCTAGATGGTATTTGGTACCGGGGACACAGTACCTCAAACAAGTCTATAGTTGGCTCTGCAGTAATGATGGATACCGGAACCACGTTTCTCACCGCCCAGGATGCCAAGGCCTCAGTTATCCGCTTTGCAGCAGGATGACTGCTGTGATATTTCATCTTCCTCGCAAAGGACTGTTGGACAGTCAATTGCTTGGTGGAAGTAGTAAAAATAAGAATTTACTTACCGATAATTCTATTTCTCATAGTCCGTAGTGGATGCTGGGGACTCCGAAAGGACCATGGGGAATAGCGGCTCCGCAGGAGACTGGGCACAAAAGTAAAAAGCTTTAGGACTACCTGGTGTGCACTGGCTCCTCCCCCTATGACCCTCCTCCAAGCCTCAGTTAGGATACTGTGCCCGGACGAGCTTACACAATAAGGAAGGATTTTGAATCCCGGGTAAGACTCATACCAGCCACACCAATCACACCGTACAACTTGTGATCTGAACCCAGTTAACAGCATGATAACAGAAGGAGCCTCTGAAAAGATGGCTCACAACAACAATAACCCGATTTTTGTAACAATAACTATGTACAAGTAATGCAGACAATCCGCACTTGGGATGGGCGCCCAGCATCCACTACGGACTATGAGAAATAGAATTATCGGTAAGTAAATTCTTATTTTCTCTAACGTCCTAGTGGATGCTGGGGACTCCGAAAGGACCATGGGGATTATACCAAAGCTCCCAAACGGGCGGGAGAGTGCGGATGACTCTGCAGCACCGAATGAGAGAACTCCAGGTCCTCCTCAGCCAGGGTATCAAATTTGTAGAATTTAGCAAACGTGTTTGCCCCTGACCAAGTAGCTGCTCGGCAAAGTTGTAAAGCCGAGACCCCTCGGGCAGCCGCCCAAGATGAGCCCACTTTCCGTGTGGAATGGGCTTTTACAGATTTTGGCTGTGGCAGGCCCGCCACAGAATGTGCAAGCTGAATTGTACTACAAATCCAACGAGCAATCGTCTGCTTAGAAGCAGGAGCACCCAGCTTGTTGGGTGCATACAGGATAAACAGCGAATCAGATTTTCTGACTCCAGCCGTCCTGGAAACATATATTTTCAGGGCCCTGACTACGTCCAGCAACTTGGAATCCTCCAAGTCCCTAGTAGCCGCAGGCACCACAATAGGCTGGTTTAAGTGAAAAGCTGAAACCACCTTAGGGAGAAACTGAGGACGAGTCCTCAATTCTGCCCTGTCCGTATGAAAAATTAGGTAAGGGCTTTTATAGGATAAAGCCGCCAATTCTGAGACACGCCTGGCTAAAGCCAGGGCTAACAGCATTACCACTTTCCATGTGAGATATTTTAAGTCCACAGTGGTGAGTGGTTCAAACCAATGTGATTTTAGGAATCCCAAAACTACATTGAGATCCCAAGGTGCCACTGGAGGCACAAAAGGAGGCTGTATATGCAGTACTCCCTTGACAAACGTCTGAACTTCAGGAACAGAAGCCAGTTCTTTTTGGAAGAATATTGACAGGGCCGAAATTTGAACCTTAATGGACCCTAATTTGAGGCCCATAGACAGTCCTGTTTGCAGGAAATGCAGGAAACGACCCAGTTGAAATTCCTCTGTAGGGGCCTTCCTGGCCTCGCACCACGCAACATATTTACGCCAAATACGGTGATAATGTTGTACGGTTACATCCTGTACTGACACTTGGCCTGGTCTTAGGAGGTTCCTGACTAGGTCGGATAACTCCTTGGCTTTCTCCTCCGGGAGAAACACCTTTTTCTGTACTGTGTCCAGAATCATCCCTAGGAACAGCAGACGTGTCGTCGGAATCAGCTGCGATTTTGGAATATTTAGAATCCATCCGTGCTGTCGTAGTACTACTTGAGATAGTGCTACTCCGACCTCTAACTGTTCGCTGGACCTTGCCCTTATCAGGAGATCGTCCAAGTAAGGGATAATTAAGACGCCTTTTCTTCGAAGAAGAATCATCATTTCGGCCATTACCTTGGTAAAGACCCGGGGTGCCGTGGACAATCCAAACGGCAGCATCTGAAACTGATAGTGACAGTTCTGTACCACAAACCTGAGGTACCCTTGGTGAGAAGGGCAAATTGGGACATGGAGGTAAGCATCCTTGATGTCCAGAGACACCATATAGTCCCCTTCTTCCAGGTTCGCTATCACTGCTCTGAGTGACTCCATCTTGAACTTGAACCTTTTTATGTAAGTGTTCAAGGATTTCAGATTTAAAATGGGTCTCACCGAGCCGTCCGGCTTCGGTACCACAAACAGCGTGGAATAATACCCCTTTCCCTGTTGTAGGAGGGGTACCTTGATTATCACCTGCTGGGAATACAGCTTGTGAATGGCTTCCAATACCGCCTCCCTGTCGGGGGGAGGCGTTGGTAAAGCAGACTTCAGGAACCGGCGAGGGGGAGACGTCTCGAATTCCAGTTTGTACCCCTGAGATACTACCTGCAGGATCCAGGGGTCCACTTGCGAGTGAGCCCACTGCGCGCTGAAATTCTTGAGACGGGCCCCCACCGTGCCTGAGTCCGCTTGAAAGGCCCCAGCGTCATGCTGAGGACTTGAAAGAAGCGGGGGAGGGCTTCTGTTCGTGGGAAGAGGCTGTCTGCTGCAGTCTTTTTCCCCTTCCTCTGCCCCGGGGCAGATATGAGTGGCCTTTTGCCCGCTTGCCCTTATGGGGACGAAAGGACTGAGCCTGAAAAGACGGTATCTTTTTCTGCTGCGAGGTGACTTGGGGTAAAAAGGTGGATTTTCCAGCCGTTGCCGTGGCCACCAGGTCCGATAGACCGACCCCAGATAACTCCTCCCCTTTATACGGCAATACTTCCATATGCCGTTTGGAATCCGCATCCCCTGACCACTGTCGCGTCCATAATCCTCTTCTGGCAGAAATGGACATCGCACTTACTCTTGATGCCAGAGTGCAAATATCCCTCTGTGCATCTCGCATATATAGAAATGCATCCTTTAAATGCTCTATAGTCAATAATATATTGTCCCTGTCCAGGGTATCAATATTTTCAGTCAGGGAATCCGACCAAGCCACCCCAGCACTGCACATCCAGGCTGAGGCGATTGCTGGTCGCAGTATAATACCAGTATGTGTGTATATACTTTTAAGGATATTTTCCAGCTTCCTATCAGCTGGTTCCTTGAGGGCGGCCGTATCAGGGGACGGTAACGCCACTTGTTTTGATAAGCGTGTGAGCGCCTTATCTACGCTAGGGGGTGTTTCCCAACGCGCCCTAACCTCTGGCGGGAAAGGGTATAATGCCAATAACTTTTTAGAAATTAGCAGTTTTTTATCGGGGGAAACCCACGCTTCATCACACACCTCATTTAATTCATCTGATTCGGGAAAAACTACGGGTAGTTTTTTCACACCCCACATAATACCCTTTTTTGTGGTACTTGTAGTATCAGAAATGTTCAAAACCTCCTTCATTGCCGTGATCATGTAACGTGTGGCCCTACTGGAAAATACGTTTGTTTCCTCACCGTCGACACTGGAGTCAGTGTCCGTGTCTGTGTCTGTATCGACCTGAGGTAACGGGCGCTTTAGAGCCCCTGACGGTGTTTGAGACGCCTGTACAGGTATTAACTGATTTGCCGGCTGTCTCATGTCGTCAACAGTCTTTTGTAAAGTGCTGACACTATCACGTAATTCTTTCCATAAGACCATCCAGTCAGGTGTCGACTCCCTAGGGGGTGACATCACTAACACAGGCAATTGCTCTGCCTCCACACCATTTTCCTCCTCATACATGTCGACACAACGTACCGACACACAGCACACACACAGGGAATGCTCTGATAGAGGACAGGACCCCACTAGCCCTTTGGGGAGACAGAGGGAGAGTTTGCCAGCACACACCAGAGCGCTATATATATACAGGGATAACCTTATATAAGTGTTTTTCCCTAATATAGCTGCTGTATATATTTATATGCCAATTTAGTGCCCCCCCTCTCTTGTTTTACCCTGTTTCTGTAGTGCAGGACTGCAGGGGAGAGTCAGGGAGCCTTCCTCCAACGGAGCTGTGAGGAAAAAATGGCGCCAGTGTGCTGAGGAGATAGGCTCCGCCCCTTTTTCGGCGGCCTTTCTCCCGCTTTTTTATGTAAAAATTGGCAGGGGTTAAATACATCCATATAGCCCAGGAGCTATATGTGATGTATTTTTTTTTTTGCCAAAAAAGGTGTTTTTATTGCGTCTCAGGGCCCCCCCCCCCCAGCGCCCTGCACCCTCAGTGACCGGAGTGTGAAGTGTGCTGAGAGCAATGGCGCACAGCTGCAGTGCTGTGCGCTACCTTATTGAAGACAGGACGTCTTCTGCCGCCGATTTTCCGGACCTCTTCCGTCTTCTGGCTCTGTAAGGGGGACGGCGGCGCGGCTCTGGGACCCATCCATGGCTGGGCCTGTGATCGTCCCTCTGGAGCTAATGTCCAGTAGCCTAAGAAGCCCAATCCACTCTGCACGCAGGTGAGTTCGCTTCTTCTCCCCTTAGTCCCTCGGTGCAGTGAGCCTGTTGCCAGCAGGTCTCACTGAAAATAAAAAACCTACTTTAAACTTTTACACTAAGCAGCTCAGGAGAGCCCCTTAGCCTGCACCCGTCTCGTTCGGGCACAAAAATCTAACTGAGGCTTGGAGGAGGGTCATAGGGGGATGAGCCAGTGCACACCAGGTAGTCCTAAAGCTTTTTACTTTTGTGCCCAGTCTCCTGCGGAGCCGCTATTCCCCATGGTCCTTTCGGAGTCCCCAGCATCCACTAGGACATTAGAGAAAGTGGTCTTACGACTTCCCCTCTGGGATGACCATCGACTCCCAGCAGCAACAACAGCAGCGCCAGCAGCAGTAGGCGTTACACTCAAGGATGCATCGGAGGAATCCCAGGCAGGAGAGGACTCGTCAGAATTGCCAGTGACATGGCCTGCAGGACTATTGGCATTCCTGGGGAAGGAGGAAATTGACACTGAGGGAGTTGGTGGGGTGGTTTGCGTGAGCTTGGTTACAAGAGGAAGGGATTTACTGGTCAGTGGACTGCTTCCGCTGTCGCCCAAAGTTTTTGAACTTGTCACTGACTTATGATGAATGCGCTGCAGGTGACGTATAAGGGAGGATGTTCCGAGGTGGTTAACGTCCTTACCCCTACTTATTACAGCTTGACAAAGGCAACACACGGCTTGACACCTGTTGTCCGCATTTCTGTTGAAATACTTCCACACCGAAGAGCTGATTTTTTTGGTATTTTAACCAGGCATGTCAATGGCCATATTCCTCCCATGGACAACAGGTGTCTCCCCGGGTGCCTGACTTAAACAAACCACCTCACCATCAGAATCCTCCTTGTCAATTTCCTCCCCAGCGCCAGCAGCACCCATATCCTCCTCATCCTGGTGTACTTCAACACTGACATCTTCAATCTGACTATCAGGAACTGGACTGCGGGTGCTCCTTCAGGGAGCGTGCAAATGGTGGAAGGCGCATGCTCTTCACGTCCAGTGTTGGGAAGGTCAGGCATCGCAACCGACACAATTGGACTCTCCTTGTGGATTTGTGATTTCGAAGAACGCACAGTTCTTTGCTGTGCTTTTGCCAGCTTAAGTCTTTTCATTTTTCTAGCGAGAGGCTGAGTGCTTCCATCCTCATGTGAAGCTGAACCACTAGCCATGAACATAGGCCAGGGCCTCAGCCGTTCCTTGCCACTCCGTGTGGTAAATGGCATATTGGCAAGTTTACGCTTCTCCTCCGACGATTTTATTTTAGATTTTTGAGTCCTTTTTTTACTGATATTTTGTGTTTTGGATTTTACATGCTCTGTACTATGACATTGGGCATCGGCCTTGGCAGACGACGTTGATGGAATTTCATCGTCTCGGCCATGACTAGTGGCAGCAGCTTCAGCACGAGGTGGAAGTGGATCTTGATCTTTCCCTATTTTTGGAACCTCAACATTTTTGTTCTCCATATTTTAATAGGCACAACTAAAAGGCACCTCAGGTAAACAATGGAAATGGATGGATACTAGTATACTTATGGATGACGAGTGACTGATGACACAGAGGTAGCTACAGCCGTGGACTACCGTACTGCGTCTGCTAGTATAGAGATGATAATGATATAAAAAATATATATATATATCACTACTGCAGGTATATATAATATAATGACGGACCTGCTGGACACTGTCAGCAGACTCCTAAACTACTAGTATGAAGAAGATAGAAAAAAAAAACCCACCAAAGGTAGGAATACAATTATGGACGAGCACTGACGACACAGAGGTAGCTACAGCCGTGGACTACCGTACTGCGTCTGCTAGTATAGAGATGATAATGATATAAAAAATATATATATATCACTACTGCAGGTATATATAATATAATGACGGATCTGCTGGACACTGTCAGCAGACTCCTAAACTACTAGTATGAAGAAGATAGAAAAAAAAACCCCACCACAGGTAGGTATACAATTATGGACGAGCACTGACGACACAGAGGTAGCAACAGCCGTGGACTACCGTACTGCGTCTGCTAGTATAGAGATGATAATGATATAAAAAATATATATATATCACTACTGCAGGTATATATAATATAATGACGGACCTGCTGGACACTGTCAGCAGACTCCTAAACTACTAGTATGAAGAAGATAGAAAAAAAAACCCCACCACAGGTAGGTATACAATTATGGACGAGCACTGACGACACAGAGGTAGCTACAGCCGTGGACTACCGTACTGCGTCTGCTAGTATAGAGATGATAATGATATAAAAAATATATATATATCACTACTGCAGGTATATATAATATAATGACGGACCTGCTGGACACTGTCAGCAGACTCCTAAACTACTAGTATGAAGAAGATAGAAAAGAAAACCCCACCACAGGTAGGTATACAATTATGGACGAGCACTGACGACACAGAGGTAGCTACAGCCGTGGACTACCGTACTGCGTCTGCTAGTATAGAGATGATAATGATATAAAAAATATATATATATCACTACTGCAGGTATATATAATATAATGACGGACCTGCTGGACACTGTCAGCAGACTCCTAAACTACTAGTATGAAGAAGATAGAAAAAAAACCCCCACCACAGGTAGGTATACAATTATGGACGAGCACTGACAACACAGAGGTAGCTACAGCCGTGGACTACCGTACTGCGTCTGCTAGTATAGAGATGATAATGATATAAAAATATATATATATCACTACTGCAGGTATATGTAATATAATGACGGACCTGCTGGACACTGTCAGCAGACTCCTAAACTACTAGTATGAAGAAGATAGAAAAAACCCCCCCACCACAGGTAGGTATACAATTATGGACGAGCACTGACGACACAGAGGTAGCCACAGCCGTGGACTACCGTACTGCGTCTGCTAATATAGAGATGATAAAGATGATAGAGATGAACAAAAAAAATATAACACTACTGCAGGTAAATATTTATATAATATAATGAATGACGGACCTGCTGGACACTGTCAGCAGAATGCGTTTATAGAATAAAAAAAAAAACACCACAGGAGTGTTTAACTTTTTCAGGCAGACAATATACTGGTGGTCACTGGTCAGTCACACTGGCAGCAAAAGTGTGCACTGTACTCCTGCTATAACTGCACCCCAGTCTCCCCCACAATTCAGCTGTGTGAGCAGTGAGCACTCAGCACAGTCAGATATACATAGATATATCATGCAGCACACTGAGGCTGAGCACAGATATGGTATGGAGCGTTTTTTTCAGGCAGAGAACGGATTAAAAAAAACTAGCAAAACTCTGCACTGACTGTACTCCTCCTAACAGCTCTCCCCAATCCTCCCCACAATAAGCTAAGCAGCAATCAGATCAACTAACTACTAACAGTAACTATAAACGGAGAGGACGCCAGCCACGTCCTCTCCCTATCAATCTCAATGCACGTGTGAAAATGGCGGCGACGCGCGGCTCCTTATATAGAATCCGAGCCTCGCGAGAATCCGACAGCGGGATGATGACGTTCGGGCGCGCTCGGGTTAACCGAGCAAGGCGGGAAGATCCGAGTCTGCCTCGGACCCGTGTAAAAAGGCTGAAGTTCGGGGGGGTTCGGATTCCGAGGAACCGAACCCGCTCATCTCTAATATAAACGCGATCTACTTAATGTAATATTTCTTTCTAAATTTCTCAATAAGAAATTTTTG
The DNA here is from genome assembly GCF_028390025.1 of Pseudophryne corroboree. Taxonomy (NCBI): domain Eukaryota; kingdom Metazoa; phylum Chordata; class Amphibia; order Anura; family Myobatrachidae; genus Pseudophryne; species Pseudophryne corroboree. The sequence goes on along the minus strand of NC_086447.1, from coordinate 846,022,851 downwards.
GTCTAGGGGTGCTGTGAAAAAAATTCTGATATTCTAGGGCGCCGTGATTCAAAAAAGTTTGGAAACCACTGCATTATACAATAGGTGAAGAAACTCAAAATTCCTCTCAACTCCAGTTACACTGTACATACTGCTATAAAACTATACATAGCATTGATGAAGCAGTTAATAACAGCTTAAAAATAACTTGGAAAGCTGTAACGATTCTGGGGAGACTGTTACATATTTAATATAGAGGAAAATGAGACCTCCTTTCAGATTTGCTTTGTGACTATCAAATGAAATTAGTGAGATTATGTCCTTATGTTCTTATGGAATGTTTACCATCCCAAAGCAAAATGGCATCAATGAAGATCTGATAACAGGGAAAACATATTACATTTTCTTCTGGTTTATTGGAGCTTTGTGCTCATGAAAAATTGTTTCAAAATAATTCTTTATGACTTTTTTAATTTTTATTATTTTTCTGTTACGGCTCTTCTTACCAATGAAATGACATTGAATTTCATCTAATCAGTTTCTCAGTGTTCTGTCTCCCATCCCTTTGTATTATAAATAAGCTGTTTTGGTCTCTATGGGTTACAGGCCATACCCTCAGCTTCACTTTTTCTATGTGTGACCTTGAGGTCTGTCACAAACGTACGTTGATGCATTTGTGTCTATCTTATAACAGAACTGGCACAAACTGCACTTAGACTAGAAGGAAAAACATGCTTTTTTTCGTTTCTGTCCTTCAATAATTATTTGCTTTGAAGAACTTTTAGTGGTTCCATGTCAAAGGCATTGCCGAGGATAAAGAACTGATTGGCCCATTTAATACAATGATTACAAAGAAACATTTTCCATCCAGAAAGTGAATTTAGCTGTCCGAATAAATATAATTATATTAAAGACCTGTATAAATGCAACTTTAATAAACATAAATAAATAAATCAAAATTAACTCTCAGTAAGGACTTTGGACACTATTCTGGTAGGATTGCAAAATTTAAGAAACGTAGTCTGGCCGATTATCGCACCCGCGAATAGCGATTATTTCTGCAAACGCATTGTGCTTCAATACAATCACATTTTGATTGACAGGAAGCCAGCGTTTAGGGGAGGAAACATGGGCCCTCATTCCGAGTTGTTCGCTCGCAAGCTGCTTTTAGCAGCATTGCACACGCTAAGCCGCCGCCTACTGGGAGTGAATCTTAGCATAGTAAAATTGCGAACGAAAGATTCTCAAAATTGCGATTACACACCTCTTAGCAGTTTCTGAGTAGCTTCAAACTTACTCGGCATCTGCGATCAGTTCAGTGCTTGTCGTTCCTGGTTTGACGTCACAAACACACCCAGCGTTCGCCCAGACACTCCTCCGTTTCTCCAGCCACTCCCGCGTTTTTCCCAGAAACGGTAGCGTTTTTCGCACACACCCATAAAACGGCCAGTTTCCGCCCAGAAACACCCACTTCCTGTCAATCACATTACGATCACCAGAACGAAGAAAAAAACGTGAGTAAAATTCCTAACTGCATAGCAAATTTACTTGGCGCAGTCGCACTGCGGACATTGCGCATGCGCATTCGCGACTAATCGGTCCGTTGCGAAAAAAAAATAACGAGCGAACAACTCGGAATGACCCCCACGGCCTTTTGTGGGCGTTTTTCGCGATGACCACTTCCAGCCTCTTACATATGCTGAATTTTGGACAACCTTCTCTGGTGCATATGGAAAAACTATGCGATGTTCCGGTATTTGCGTATGGTGGTTATGTGATCACATTGCGCATTGCGATGCTTTCTCTATTTCTGCAATGGGCATTTTTTCTCTATTTTTGAGTGGCAGCTACTTGATCGCAGCAACTGCTTTTTAGCAAGGTTAGCGATCCAATCTGAATACCTTTGTAAGGATTGCACATCAAATTTGTCTAAAATTAACATCTTACAGTATGTTTTAAACGAGTGCGTATCATAGGGTCGACTGTAACTAGGTCAACAGTCATTAGGTCGACCACTTTTGGTCGACTGTGACTATGTCGACACCCGAAATAGGTCGAGGCGGACATCAGGTTGACATGAACAAGGTCGACATGGAAAAAATAGGATTTTGGTACTTACCGGTAAATCCTTTTCTCCTAGTCCGTAGAGGATGCTGGGGACTCCAAAAGGACCATGGGATATAGACGGGATCCGCAGGAGCTTGGGCACACTGAAAAGACTTAAGACTGGGTGTGAACTGGCTCCTCCCTCTATGCCCCTCCTTCAGACCCCAGTTATAGGAACTGTGCCCAGGAGAGACGGACATTTCGAGGAAAGGATTTTTGTGTAAACTAAGGGCTACAAACATACCAGCCCACACCACAAGCATACCGTACAACCGGAGTAACAGTAAACCAGACAACAGTATGAAACAACAACAGCAACAAGCTGAAACCAGAAATACACAACCAGGGGCGGATCCAGAACAAAACAACAGTGGGGGCACCACGATAGGGAAAGGCGGGGGGGGGGGGGGGGTTGGTATTTTGTGTGAACTCCTGGGATGGTGGGTGTGGCCTCACAGGGAATTCTGTAATCACAAGCCACAACCTTATTTCATCTCGCTGGGGGCATGGAGTACAGGCTTCTCCCTGTCACTATGCCAGCAGAGCCGGCTTAAGACCATGGGGGGCCCGGGTCACTGGAGACAGTATGGCCCCTAATAAAGAGAAGGTGTGTACATATATATATATATATATATACATATACATACACATATATATATATATATACACACACACACACACACACACACACACACACACATATATACACACACACACACACACACACACACACACACACACACACACACACACACACATATATACATACATATATATATATATATATATATATATATCCCTCCAATGGCGGCACTCCGAACGGATAAATAAAGCTCATAAAAACTGCATGACTGTGCAACGTTTCAGCTCATTTATTGAGCTTTTTTCAAGCAGGTAACATGATATAAATTAACTCACCTCGTTTAAATACCCTCCACCAGTGCACTAATGGGACGCCGGTCCCTGTGTCTGGTCAAACCATACAGCAGCTTAATAAAACTAAAACGTCCTCCCCAAGCAGCACACGCGGACCTGCTGCCCTGCACTCCCGTCCCCACTGCAGCACAGCGGCCACACAGACAGGACAGCTGAGCTGAGCGACGGCTCAGCTGTCCAATAATGTATGAATGAAGCAGCCTGCTGCTCAGTCATTGGCTGGGCACGCAGGCTGCTTCATTCATACATTATTGGACAGCTGAGCCGTCGCTCAGCTCAGCTGTCCTGTCTGTGCGGCTGCCACTGTAGTGGGGACAGGAGCCGGGGAGCGCAGCACCGCAGATCGGATCGGAAGAGAGATCCGATCTGTGGTGTGGCAGGGGGAATTGGGGTACATAGTGATCCTAAATGACAGGGGGGGGCACATGCCTGGGTGCCCCCCCCCCCCTGAATCTGCCACTGTACACAACCCGTGTATAAACTAAGTGAACCTACAAGAGAGCACTGCAAGAAACAGTCTGCACTGGGACGGGCACCCAGCATCCTCTACGGACTAGGAGAAAAGGATTTACCGGTAAGTACCAAAATCCTATTTTCTCTTACGTCCTAGAGGACGCTGGGGACTCTAAAAGGACCATGGGGTTTATACCAAAGCTCCAGACCGGGCGGGAGAGTGCGGACGACTCTGCAGCACCGACTGAGCAAACGCAAGGTCCTCATCAGCCAGGGTATCAAACTTATAGAACTTAGCAAAAGTGTTTGAACCTGACCAGGTAGCCGCTCGGCAAAGCTGTAAAGCCGAGACGCTCCGGGCAGCCGCCCAAGACGAGCCCACTTTCCTGGTAGAATGGGCTTCCACTGACTTCGGTACCGGTTACCCGGCCGAAGAATGAGCCTGCTGAATCGTACTACAAATCCAGTGTGCAATAGTCTGTTTTGAAGCAGGATGACCAATCTTGTTGGAAGCATACAGGACAAAAAGCGCCTCAGTTTTCCTGGCAACAGCCGTACGGGCGACGTAGATCTTCAAAGCCCTCACTACATCCAGAGACCTTGGAACTGCCACAGCAGCCGTAGCCACCGGTATTACAATAGGTTGGTTAATGTGAAACGAAGATACCACCTTTGGTAAAAATTGTTGACGAGTCCTCAATTCTGCCCTACCTGAATGAAAGATCAAGTACGGGCTCTTATGAGATAAGGCCGCCAACTCAGACACTCGCCTGGCAGATGCCAGCGCCAACAGCATGACTACCTTCCAGGTGAGAAACTTCAACTCAACCTTACGCAAAGGCTCAAACCAGGAAGACATGAGAAACTGTAAGACCACATCAAGATCCCATGGGGCCACAGGAGACACAAACGGAGGATTGATATGCAAAACTCCTTTCACAAACGTCTCTACCTCTGGGAGGGCAGCAAATTCCCTTTGAAAGAAAATAGACAGTGACGAAATCTGCACCTTGATGGAGCCCAACTTCAGGCCTGCATCTACACCAGCCTGCAAAAAGTGGAGAAAACGCCCCAAATTAAATTCTTCCGCAAGAGCCCTTTTAGTCTCACACCAGGAAACATACTTCTTCCAAATACGGTGATAATGCTTCGCCGTAACCTCCTTCCTAGCCTTGAGGAGAGTAGGAATGACCTCCCCGGGAATACCTTTATGAGCTAAGATCTGGCGCTCAACTTCCATGCCGTCAAACGCAGCCGCGGTAAGTCTGGAAACACGCATGGACCCTGCAACAACAGGTCCTCTCTTAGAGGAAGCGGCAAAGGATCTTCCACAAGTAATTCCTGAAGATCCGGATACCAGGCCCTTCTTGGCCAATCTGGAACTAAGAGAATCGCCTGAACCCTTGCTCGCCGAATGATCCCCAGTACCTTTGGAATGAGAGGAAGTGGAGGGAACACATACACCGACTTGAACACCCACGGAGACACCAGGGCGTCCACCGCACTGGCTTGGGGGTCCCTTGACCTGGAACAATACCTTGGGAGCTTCTTGTTGAGACGAGACACCATCATGTCTATGTCCCCAACGCTTTGTCACTTCTGCAAACACCTCTTGATGAAGAGCCCACTCTCCCGGATGGAGATCGTGTCTGCTGAGGAAGTCTGCTTCCCAGTTGTCTACTCCCGGAAGGAAAACCGCTGCCAGAGCGCTCACGTGTTGTTCTGCCCAGCGAAGGATTCTTGTGGCCTCCGCCATTGCCGCTCTGCTCCTTGTGCCGCCTTGAAGGTTGATATGTGCCACCGCTGTGATGTTGTCTGACTGTACCAGGACAGATCGACCTTGAAGAAGGCTTCTCGCCTGTAGCAGGCCGTTGTAAATGGCTTTTAACTCGAGAACATTTATGTGGAGACCCGCTTCCTGGAGCGAACATCTCCCCTGGAAGTTCCTGCCTTGGGTGACTGCACCCCAGCCCCGGAGACTTGCATCTGTTGTCAGAAGTACCCAGTCCAGGATACGGAACCGGCGTCCCTCTAGGAGGTGAGACCCTTGCAGCCACCACAGGAGGGAAATTCTGGCTCTTGGAGATAGACTTATCTTCCGGTGCATGTGCAGGTGAGACCCAGACCATTTGCTCAGCAAGTCCCACTGAAACACCCGGGCATGAAACCTGCCAAACGGAATACCTTCGTACGTCGCAACCATCTTCCCCAGAACCCGCGTACATTGATGGATGGACACAGTCTTCGGCCTCAGAAGTTCCCTGACCATCGACTGCAGTTCTAGAGCCAAAATCATGCCCAGAAAAGACAGCCGGGTGGTCGGAATCAACTGAGATTTTGGCAAATTTAGCACCCAACCCAACCGTGCTGTCGTAGCACCGACAGCACCAAATCTACACTCCTTAGCAACCTTTCCTTGGACCTCGCCTTTATCAGGAGATCGTCCAAGTAGGGGATAATTGTAACCCCTTGCTTGCAAAGGAGAACCATCATTTCTGCCATGACCTTGGTGAAAACCCTCGGGGCCGTGGAAAGGCCAAACGGCAACGTCTGAAATTGGTAATGAGACTCCTGTATCGCTAACCTGAGGAAGGCCTGATGCGAAGGAAATATCGGGACGTGTAAGTAGGCATCCTTTATGTCGACTGACGCCATACAATCCCCCCTTCTAGGCTGGAAATCACAGCTCGAAGAGATTCCATCTTGAACTTGAAAACTTTCAAGTATGGATTGAGGGATTTTAGATTCAGAATCAGTCTGACCGAACCGTCCGGTTTCGGCACCACAAATAGGCTCAAGTAGAACCCCTCCCCCCATTGTGACGGGGGAACGGGAACAATGACCCTCTGTTGACACAATTTTTGTATTGCTGCCAGCACCAGCTCCCTGTCCGGAAGAGACGCTGGTAAGGGCGAAACGAAAAACCGGTGAGGGGGCACCTCCCGAAACTCCAGTTTGTATCCCTGAGATACAATCTCTAGGACCCAAGGATCAAGGCCTAATTAAATCCAGACCTGACTGAAGACTCGGAGACGGCCCCCCACCGGTCCGGACTCCCCCAGGGCAGCCCCAGCGTCATGCGGTGGACTTGGTAGAGGCAGGGGATGATTTTTGGTCCTGGGCGCCTGACACGGCAGGCGACTTCCTACCCCTTCCTTTACCTTTAGAAGCGAGGAAGGACAAACCTTTTCCACGCCTGTATTTATTGGGACGAAAGGACTGCATCTGCTGATGTGGTGCCTTTTTGTGTTGTGTGGGAACATAGGGAAGAAAAGAGGACTTACCCGCCGTCGCGGTAGAGACTAGGTCCGCCAAGCCGTCCCCAAACAAGACATTACCTTTGAAGGGTAAAGCTTCCATAGCTCTCTTGGAGTCGGCATCCGCATTCCATTGATGGATCCACAACGCCCTCCTTGCCGATATTGACATGGCATTGGCTCTTGATCCCAAGAGACAAACATCCCTCGCCGCAGCCTTCAGGTAATCTGCAGCGTCCTTGATATAACCAAGAGTCAGAAGAACATTATCTTTATCAAGGGTATCCATATCAGCAGCTAAATTCTCAGCCCATTTAGCAATAGCACTACTCACCCACACCGACGCCACTGCAGGCCTGAGCTATGCACCCGTATTAGCGAAAATGGACTTCAGAGACGTCTCCAGCTTGCGATCCGCCGGATCCTTGAGAGCTGTCGTGTCAGGAGATGGAAGCACCACCTTCTTAGACAAACGAGATAGAGCTTTGTCAACATTTGGAGACGACTCCCATTTTTCCCTGTCATCAGAGGTGAAAGGATACGCCATGTAAATCCTCTTGGAAATCTGCCACCTCTTATCCGGCGACTCCCAAGCTTTTTCACAAAGAGTATTCATTTCATGAGAGGGGGGAAACTTCACTTCAGGTTTTTTCCCTTTGAACAAACAAATCCTTGTTTCCTGCACCGCAGGTTCATCAGAAATGTGTAAAACATCCTTTATAGCCACAATCATGTACTGAATACTCTTCACTAAACGTGGATGCAAAGCAGCCTCAGAAAAATCGACCTCAGAATCAGAGTCCGTGTCGGTATCAGTATCTACCACTTGAGTAAACGGCCGCTTTTGCGAGCCCGATGGGGTCTGTACCTGAGACAAAGCCTCCTCTATGTACTTTTTCCACACCTGCGTCTGTGACTCAGACTTATCCAACCTCTTTGATAAAGAAGCTACATTCGTATTGATTGTACTTAGTAATGTGAGTAAATCAGGTGTCGGCTGCGCCGACAGGCCTAAATCCAGACCCACAACCGCACCCCCAACAACCTCCTCCGGTGAATCACATTCAGCCTCAGACATGCCGACACGTTTAATCGACACACCGACACATGCTCAGAATGTCTCAGCTAGGGGACAGGCCCATAGTGAAGCCCAGATAGAGGACCCAGAGGGAGTATGCCAGCCCACACCCCAGCGCCTATATATCCCTATAAGGGATATATATGACCAGCGCTGCTTGAAATAATAATAATAAATGCACCACACTGTGCCCACCCCCCTGAGATATCACCCCGTTACTTGCGAGGAGTGATGGAGGTCCCGGCCCAGCATCTCCTTCAGCCGCGTGGAGGAGAAAAAGATGGCGCTGTGAGCTGCGCGCTAAGCTCCGCCCCTTCCCAACGAGCTTCAGCGCGCCAGATTTGAAAATTCTGAAAATGCCGGCGGGGGCTGAGAAACGGTGCCGAGGCACCGAAAATGCTTCTGCCAGCTTCCCGGACCCCAGTAACCTTCTGCCCAGCCCCCCCCCCCCCCCAGCGCCCTGCACCCTGTGAGTGCCGTCAGTGGTCGTGTGTGGGAGCATGGAGCGCAGCGATACCGCTGCGCTGTACCTGGTCACCGAAGTCTTCTGCCGTCCTGAAGTCTTCTGATCTTCTCATACTCACCCGACTTCTTTCTTCTGGCTTCTGTGAGGGTGTGACGGTGTGGCTCTGGGAACAAGCAGCTAGGTGCACCAAGTGATCGAACCCTCTGGAGCTAATGGTGTCCAGTAGCCGAGAAGCAGAGCCCTTAAACTAAGAAGAAGTAGGTCTGACTTCTCTCCCCTCAGTCCCACGCTGCAGGGAGCCTGTAGCCAGCAGGTCTCCCTGAAAATAGAAAACCTAACAAAAAGTCTTTTCCAGAGAAACTCTGTAGAGCTCCCCTAGTGAGTGTCCCATCACTCCTGGGCACAAAGTCTAACTGATGTCTGGAGGAGGGGCATAGAGGGAGGAGCCAGTTCACACCCAGTCTTAAGTCTTTTCAGTGTGCCCAAGCTCCTGCGGATCCCGTCTATACCCCATGGTCCTTTTGGAGTCCCCAGCATCCTCTAGGACGTAAGAGAAAGGTCAACGTGAGTTTTATTTTTAAAATGTTGTTGTAGTTTTCTTCGTAAAGTGACTGGGAACCCCAATTAGTGCACCATCTTGCTTCAGGCAAGGTGCCTCGGTCCGTTACCGATGTGCTCGGCACAGGTTACTATTCCCAATCATAGTCCGTAAAGTATGAAAAAGTTCAAAAAATGTTTTGTTTTGTTTAAAAAACACCTCATGTCGACCTTTTTTCATGTCGACCTTGTACATGTGGACCTATTGACTATGTCGACCTATAGTCTATGTTGACCTAATGCATGTCGACCAATAGTGTTTGACCTAATGACTGTCGACCTAAGTGTGGTCGGCCTAAAGACCGGATACCCTTGTAAACAGCTTTTCTCCACTCTGCCTTATACATCAGCCCAATCAGACTGCAAGAAAAGTTTGTTTCTACTCACAGGTTAACAATGACCCTCATTCCGAGTTGATCGCTCGCTAGCTACTTTTAGCAGCCATGCAAACGCATAGTCGCCGCCCATGGGGGAGTGTACTTTTGCTTTGCAGGTGTGCGAACGCGTGTGCAGCCGAGCAGGATGAAAAAGTTTTTTGCCGTTTCTGAGTAGCTCTGGACTTACTCAGCCCTTGCGATCACTTCAGTCTTTTTGGTCTCGGAATTGACGTCAGACACCCGCCCTGCAAACGCCTGGACACGCCTGCGTTTTTCCAAGCACTCTCAGAAAACGGTCAGTTGACACCCATACACGCCCTCTTCCTGTCAATCTCCTTGCGATCGGCTGTGCAAATGGATTCTTTGTTTAATCCAGCGCCCATCAACGATCCGCTTTGTACCCGTACGACGCGCCTGCACATTGCGGTGCACATGAATGCGCAGTAGTAACCTGTTCGCTGCGCTGCGAAAAAACGGCAGCGAGCAATCAACTTGGAATGGCCCCCTAGGGGTGTGGTATTGAAAGTCGACAGTAACTAGGTCGACAATGTCTAGGTCGACCACTATTGGTCGACAGTAACTAGGTCGACAGGGTGTCTAGGTCGACAGGGTCTTTAGGTCGACATGTTCTAGGTCGACAGGTCAAAAGGTCGACATGAGCTTTTAATATTATTTTGGTGTCGTTTTCTTCGTAGAGTGACCGGGAACCCCAATTAGTGCACCGCGTCCCCTCGCATGGCTCGCTTCGCTCGCCATGCTTCGGGCATGGTGCCTTCGCTCCGCTACCGCTTCGCTCGGCACAGATTACCGTTCCAATCGTAGTCCACGTGGATCGTTAAGTATGAAAAGGTTCCAAAAAAGAAAAAAATTGTGAAAAACTCATGTTGACCTTTTGACCTGTCGACCTTGAACATGTCGACCTAAATACCCTGTCGACCTAGACACCCTGTCGACCTAGTTACTGTCGACCAATAGTGGTCGACCTAGACATTGTCGACCTAGTTACTGTCGACTTTCAATCCGGATCCCCATTGTTACAATGATTGACAATGTTGCACTTGCAAAAGTACTGCTAATCTTGCATGGTCTTGGCAGCACGCAGTGATCTCGTTCATACTAAATGTAAGTAGTGCATCTCTGGAAGCTAATGGCTTATTATTCAGTGCTTTAACTGGGGCTACAGAGATTGCACAAATACTGTGGAAACAGCTTGTTTTGCAAGTGTAAAATGAAAGAACATCAGGGAAACAGCTACACCCGCTTCAATTAATTACACTCAGGGCCCCTTGCTGATGAAATATACAATAATGCAGGGAAAATGTACTGCTGACGACAGAGGAGGGAAGAGGAAGAGGGGAGTAGACGCTCAAAACATTAGATAATTCAAATACCTAGGGGTCTATTCGGGTGTGGTATGGCTGATTGATGGTCTCCTGACCGCCGGTCAGCATACCGACTACGGGATCCCTGCGGGGAGGGTCGAGTGCAGCAATCCCCTTGCGGACTCGCTGCACTCGCCATGCTACGGTCTTGGTGGTGACCTGCAGTCGCCACGGGTTCTATTCCCACTCTATGGGTGTTGTGGACACCCACAAGTGGAAATAGTCCCTGTTGGTCAGCATGTCGGGATAGTGAGGGGGCGGGATTTTGGGGGAGGTCATGTGACCATCGGTCTGCTGACCGCCGGTCACATGAATACCACCCGCAGTGGCGCAACTAAAATTTTTTCTCCCCCAAGCCAAAACATTCTCTGCCCCCCCCCCCCCCCCCCCCCTATAATTGCCACTAGTAAAGTGATGAATCTGCTGCAAAAAGTGGCATGGCCTTGCTGAAATGGGCGTGGCTTTGCATAAAGGGGTGTGGTATTGCAGGAAAAGACTACCTTATACCCTAGTTTTGCAACCTGCACGCCCAGACGTTGGCCACCACAGGAAAAAAAAATACTGCCATAAGACATCCATGTTACTGCCATAACACGCCCATGTTGCTGCCTTAAGACACCCATGTTACTGCCATAACACGCCCATGTCACTGTTATAAGACACCCATTTCACTGACATAACACGCCATTGTCACTGCCATAAGGCACCCATGTCACTGCCATAACACCTCCTCTTTTTGCAATGACTTCAGGTCACCTCCTAGTCTCCACCCTAAAATGACCCCCAGCATAGCGATGTTGTACACATATGTGTATGGCGTCACACACCATGGATCATGCGTGTGCAGGAAGGGTGTTCAGGACTTTGAACATGAGCACTGCTTTTACCTCTGACTGCATCTTTCTCTGAGCTCAGGACAGGTGACTGTAAGTGATCATGTATGGCTTTCAGGAAATATAAGCAGACACAAAATAATGAAGACAAAGAGATATATCTTGTTAGACAGAAGGAGACTAAGAAGATAATCAGATGTGCAAAGGCACAAGCTGAGGACAAAATGGACCAGACAGTGGGTAAAGGAGGCGAGACTGGGAGTCTTGTTGAGGGAGACAATGAAATAGCAGATCATCTTAATAACTATTTTTGCTCAATATTCACTACTGAAAGAGAGGGGATGGGGCCACAGTTAAGTTGCAGGGATATTCAGGAAAATGAAACAAGTACATTTACAGACGAGAAGGTCCTAACAGAACTCTCAAAGCTGAAAGTGGACAAATCTATGGGGCCAGATGGGATGCATCCAAGGATACTAAAAGAGCTTAAAGAGGTGCTGGTAGCACCATTAACAGAATTATTCAACCAGTCACTAGCTACAGGAGTAATTCCAGAGTACTGGAAAAGAGTAAACGTAGTCCCACGGCACAAAAGTGGAAGCAAGGAAGAGGCAAACAACTACAGACCAGTGAGTCTTACATCAGTAGTAGGGAAATTGATGGAAACACTCTTGACTGAGTTGTAGATTATCTAAAATCCAGCATTTTACAGGATCCCAAACAGCATGGATTCACCTACCCTGCTAACCCTGCACACACTTCTGTACCCTTACCCTCCTAACCCTGCACACACTACTGTACCCATACCCTCCTAACACTGCATACATGACTGTACCCATACCCTCCTAACCCTGCACACACTACTGTACACATACTCTCCTAACCCTGCACACACTACTGTACCCATACCCTCCTAACCCTGCACACACTACTGTACCCATACCCTCCCAACACTGCACACACTACTGTTCCTATACCCTCCTAACCCTGCACACACTACTGTTCCCATACCCTCCTAACCCTGCACACACTACTGTACCCATACACTCCTAACACTGCATACACGACTGTACCCATACCCTCCTAACCCTGCACACACTACTGTACACATACTCTCCTAACCCTGCACACACTACTGTACACATACCCTCCTAACCCTGCACACAATTCTGTACCCATACCCTCCTAACCCTGCACACACTACTGTTCCCATACCCTCCTAACCCTGCACACACTACTGTTCCCACACCCTCCTAACCCTGCACACACTACTGTACCCATACCCTCCTAACACTACATACACGACTGTACCCATACTCTCCTAACCCTGCACACACTACTGTACCCATACCCTCCTAACCCTGCACATATGGGTGTAGTACGGCTGACCGGCGGCCTCCTTACCGACACCGGGATCCCTGCAGCATACCGACGACGGGATCCCGGCGGGGAGGGGCGAGTGCAGCAAGCCCCTTGCGGGCTCGCTGCGCTCGCCACGCTGCGGGCTCGGTGGCGACCTGTGGTCGCCACGGGTTCTATTCCCACTCTATGGGTGTCGTGGACACACACGAGTGGAAATAGTCCCTGTTGGTCGGCATGCCGACCATCGGGACAGTGACCCGTCGGGCTGGTGGAGGAGGTCATGTGACTGTTGGTCAGCTGACCGGCGGTCACATGAATACCACCCGCACATACTACTGTTCCCATACCCTCCTAACACTGCATACACGACTGTACCCATACCCTCCTAACCCTGCACACACTACTGTACCCATACCCTCCTAACCCTGCACACACTACTGTCCCTGTATCACTTACTGTACAACATATTACACATTACATTTAAAAATATTAAACATTGTAAAGAGACATGTCAAGAGGACACATTTGTAGGGGTACTCATATTTATAGTTGCAGGGGGGTCATCGAACACTCTAGCACCAGCCCTGGCTGGATCTATCCACCAATCAGAGTGCTGACACTGTATGGAAGCATGTGGAGAGAGTGCGAGGCACCGCAGGAGGGGTAAATTATAATTTTTTTATTTTGTGTATTCCCATGACTGGGTGGGTAGGGTACCCAGTGTATTGCTTTGCCCAGGGTCTTCAATTCTATTAAGACTGCCCTGGTCATGGGCGTGTTTCATCATGCGACTGTGTTTTTGTGTCTTTCACAGCACCGCCGTCACAGTGGACATTTTTAAAGAACGTTACCTGGGAGACTCTGTGCCAGGCTGGAGGAGTTGATGGAGGAGTTGATGTTCGTCTGATGGAGCGCCAATGGTGGACTGATCTGATCCACAAACGCACTTAAGCAATACTCAGATAACAAAAGTGGGCATCGCCCAGTCCGTCGCATGGAAGAACACGGGGAATGCTTATACTGGGAACGGAATATATTTTCTCACTTGAGAATCTGTGACAAATCTCAGCTGCGTATGATCTGTGTACGCCTCTGCATCCGGCCCCTAGTCACTTGCTACATGAGTTACAGGGGGATATTAATGTGTGAAAGAAAATAACAACTGCCTGTGACTAGACGTAAGTACATAAATCTCTACAAGTGGATGACTTGTCAGACGGTGATGTGTTTCACAGAGGAATTCTCCCTATGGGAAAACAAATTGTCCAATCTAATTTCTTGCAGAAAGCAGTGACCTGGATAAGAACATGCGTGTGCTAAAAATATCTTGGCATATCATGTAGTGAAATCTGTATGAACAATAACCCACAGCACATGGGGCTCAATCAGAAATCCAATTCACTGACTTACTATGGTCGGAACTGAAAAAGGCTGCAAGAGATAGCATGCAAAGGACATAGAATTTGCAATATGAAAAGGAATATATTTTCTTATACAGGTTGAGTTTCCCATATCCAAATATCCGAAATACGGAATATTCCGAAATACGGACTTTTTTGTGTGAGAGTGAGATAGTGAAACTTTTGTTTTTTGATGGCTCAATGTACGCAAACTTTGTTTAATACACAAAGTTATTAAAAATATTGTATTAAAAGACCTTCAGGCTGTGTGTATAAGGCGTATATGAAACATAAATGCATTCTGTGCTTAGACTTGGGTCCCATCGCCATAATATCTCATTATGGTATGCAATTAATCCAAAATACGGAATAATCCGATATCCAAAATACTTCTGGTCCCAAGCATTTTGGATAAGGGATACTCAACCTGTATATAAAATTCACTGGTCTGTTTTTCCAGTTATACATTCGCACACACCTGCACTGTTTGGGATGAGACCAATACTAGGTGGTCCAGTTGTATCCTACCAGAACTTTGACCCAGGGAGCCTGTTCTTGGTCTTTCACTGGATGGATATGAATTAAAACATGACAGAGTGGTAATATTAGATCCCAGAAGATATACTACGGGTTTGGGGTCCTGCTTGGACCTTCTGTTAGAGTTCACCGGGGTACGGTCATTAAGTCAACAGCACTTAGGTCGACCACTATTGGTCGACATGGTCGATAGGTCGACATGGTCAATAGGTCGAAGTGGTCAACATGTTCTAGGTCGACATCGATAAAGGTCGACATGAGTTTTTATTTTTTGCATTAGGTCGACATGGTCAATAGGTCGAAGTGGTCAACATGTTCTAGGTCGACATGGAAAAAGGTCGACATGAGTTTTTAATTTTTTTTAAAAATTTTTTGAACTTTTTCAGACTTTACGCTCCACGTGGGCTACAATTGGGAACGGTAACCTGTGCTGAGTGCAGCGGTAGCGGAGTGAGGCACCTTGCCCAAAGCATGGCAAGCGAACACGGTGCACTAATTGGGGTTCCCGGTCACTTTACGAAGAAAACAACACCAAAAACAGTAAAAAAAACTCAGTGCTTATCGACCTAGTACATGTCGACATATTGACCATGTTGACCTATTGACCATGTCGACCTACTGCATGTTGACCAATAGTGGTCGACCTAAGTGTGGTCGACCTAATGACCCATACCCGTGTTCACCAGAGAGAGCCTGTTCTGGGCGTTCCACTGGATGGATTTGGATGAAACATGTAACGAACTGTAATAACTGACAGAAATAACCATAATTCAATGACCTGAAAGAACTGACAGAAATGGAGGTGGGAAGGTAAAAAATATAGTGCACCCAAAAGCCTTGGCATAGCAACATTGATAACAAAGGGAAAACTTTACACCCATCTCACAATGTCAGTGATTATAAAACTGAACAGAGAGCAAAGCTGGGGATTAGGGCTACTGGCGACACCTCCCCCAAAAAACGACACTTGGCAGCCACCTCATGGATGTGTTGGAAGAGCTGCTAAGCTGCAAATTATTTTTAAAATGCTGACAGTAACATTCAACTCATTGATAACTTAATAACTTGAAGATTTAAAATTGCAAAGCCGGGTACTTCAGTTTGTACTGTACATACATTGCGAGATGGGCGTCAAGTTTTCCTTCTGTTATCAATATTGCTATTCCAAGGCTTTTGGGTACACAATATGTTTTGCCTTCCCACCTCTAAACTAAAGTAGGGTGGAAAAAACTACAGGGGCTATAGGTGGTCATTCCGAGTTGATCGCTCGCTAGCAGTTTTTAGCAGCTGTGCAAACGTTATGCCGCCGCCCACTGGGAGTGTATTTCAGCTTATCAGAAGTGCGAACGAAAGCATTTTTTTTGTGCAGTTTTAGAGTAGCTCAAAACCTACTCAGCGCTTGCAATCACTTCAGACTGTTCAGTTCTTGTTTTGATAGTCACAAACACGCCCTGCGTTCGCCCAGCCACGCATGCATTTTTCCTGGCATGCCTGCGTTTTTTCGAACACTCCCTGAAAACGGTCAGTTTTCACCCAGAAACGCCCACCTCATGTCAATCACTCTGCGGCAGCCAGTGCGACTGAAAAGCTTCGCTAGACCCTGTGTGAAACTACAACGTTCGTTGTAATAGTACGTCGCATGTGTGAATTGTGCCGCATACGCATGCGCAGAAGTCCCTTTTTTTGCCCCATCGCTGCACAGCGAACGAATGCAGCTAGTGAACAACTCGGAATGACCACCATAGAACTGGGAAGCCTGTATATGGGCAGCCTGTATACTGTATGTACCATACTTTTATGGGTACCTCATTATGGGGTACTAGAAGTACATATATACTTTAATGCTGTCCCAGTTGGAAAGTTCAAGAAGGAAGCCTATTAGAAGCATCCTTGAAATGTATAAGAGGCTACAACAAAAATGATACTTAATAACTCTGCTCATTAAAAAATATACAATGATTAGAAAACGAAAAAACATCAATTTCCATATGACCACATGCTCATTCTGCCACCCCATGATTCCCACTGAGTATCCATACACATTTAAATAGCTATAAAAATCTATTTTTGCTACACCTCCACAATCTTGGTCTAGCAGGAATCTGAGCTCAAAGAAAATGTTAATGCAATCTCACAGGCTTCCAGCTAGAAAAACAGTGACTGCTGTGAACCATATGCATAAACTCTTAAAATTAATAGATACACAGATTAGGAGTAAAACTAGGATAAAAACAGCGGACAAGGACATATAAAAGAAATCATGGGTTCCTGACGCCAGAAAATACAAACCTAAAATGTTGAATTATAAAGTAAGTAACAATGGGGGTCATTCCGAGTTGATCGCTGGCTGAAAATGTTCGCTGCGTTGCGATTAAGGAAAAGAAAAACTGGCACTTTTGCACATGTGTATGCAGCACAATGCGCACGCGCGACGTACTTTCACAACGGCTGATGTATTTTCACACAAGGTCTAGCGAAGCTTTTCAGTCGCACTGCTGACCGCAGAGTGATTGACATGAAGTGGGCGTTTCTGGGTGTCAACTGACCATTTTCAGGGAGTGTCCAAAAAAACGCAGGCGTGCCAAGAAAAACGCAGGGGTGGCTAGCCGAACGCAGGGTGTGTTTGTGACGTCAAATCCGGAACTGAATGGTCTGAAGTTTTGTAGCCGCTCTGAAATCCTTTCGTTCGCACTTCTGCTAAGCTAAAATACACTCCCAGAGGGCGGCGGCTTAGCGTTTGCACGGATGCTAAAAACAGCTACCGAGCGATCAACTCGGAATGACCTCCAAAGACAGATCCTGGACAGGTTCCTGTAAATATCTGCTCATAGGTAGGGTTGTCCCATATAGAGATGTACGAAACTCCAGAAATTTTATTAGCACCTGCCACCAATTAGCCTAAACATTGACGCAAATTTGGAGATCACTTTAAATTTGATGAATTGTACTTTTTAAGGAGGACTGGCTCGGATCACTGGCCATTTCTAAAATTCAAAAGTTTGTGTAGAGTGGAAACGGTTTTGCGCCCTTCCACAAAGCATGTGAAGCTCTAAAATTGTGCACTTCCACCTCTTTCTACAGGGATATTTACTAAGCCATGGAGAGAGCTAAAGTACCAAGCTAATCAGTTCCTAGCTGCCATGTTGCAGGATGTGTTTGAAAAATGACAGCTGGTTGGCTGCTACTTTTCTCTCTCCAATTTATCTCTCTCCAGGCTTCAGGGAACAGAAAGTCAACAGGACCTGCAGCTGCAAGTGGTGCTAGTTGGTGATGTGTTGCCTCCTGCTGCATTAACATGTTAGTGCTATCGCTGATGCTTCTATGTAGGCAGCAGCGAGATCCAGGACAGTAGAGAGCCTGGCTTGGCCCAGGTCATTTTCAGGGGGCGTGGCCTAATCACAGGAGGCGTGGTCAGGTGGGTAGCGCCATCTACAAAAGCCTATGGGCGTCTTTTTATCTTTCCCCTTGAGAGTGATCTAATGTGATCCATCCCAGCACCCTCTGCAGCACATGTGGCACTTGACGCATGATAGACGGACTACCAGCAGTAGCGGCTCTTGCCACGGGCAAGCAGGCTTTTTGCCCGGGGCGCCGCTACCCTGAGGGCGCCGCCGTGGCAAGAGCCACTACTATTATCCTCCCTCCTTCCCCGCTCCTCGGCTCCAGGCCCCCAGCTGCAGCGAGCGCCTAGTGTCAGTGCGGCGCTGCTATGGGAGAGACGTCATTACGTCTCTCCCATAGAGAGGAGCCGGCGCCCGGAGACAGCAGAAGCAGCAGCAGCAGCAGCAGCGGTCCGGAAGCAGGAGCGAGGCTGGTAAGTATTGGGATTTTTCTTTTAGGGTTTCAAAGCGGCTACAGGGGGCACAACTACTGGGGGCACATACAGGGGGCACAGCTACAAAGGGCACCACTACTGGGGGCACATACAGTGGGCACAGCTACAAGGGGCACATCTACAGGGGGCACATACTGGGGGCATTGCTACAGGGGGAACAGCTACTGGGGGCAAATCAACTGGGGGCAAATCAACTAGGGTCACAGCTACAGTGGGCACTACTACATGGGGCACTGCTACAAGGGGCACAGCTACAGGGGGAACAATTACTAGGGTCACAGCTACAGTGGGCACTACTACAGGGGGCACTGCTACAAGGGGCACAGCTACAGGGGGAACAACTACTAGGGGAACAACTACAGGGGGCACTACTACAGGGGGCACTGCTACAAGGGGCACAGCTACAGGGGGCACTGCTACAGGGGGCACTGCTACAGGGGGAACAACTACTAGGGGAACAACTACAGGGGGCACTACTACAGGGGGCACTGCTACAGGGGGCACTGCTACAAGGGGCACAGCTACAGGGGGAACAACTACTAGGGGAACAACTACAGGGGGCACTGCTACAGGGGAAACAGCTACTGGGGGCAAATTAACTGGGGCACAGCTACTGGGGGCAAATCTACAGGGGGGCACAACTACTAGGGGGCACAGCTACAGGGGGCAAATCAACTTGGGCACAGCTACAGGGGGCACAGCTACCGGGGTCACAACTACTAGGGGAACAACTACAGGGGGCAAAGCTACAGGGGAAACAGCTACTGGGGGCACAGCTGCTGGGGGCAAATCTACAGGGGGGCACAACTACTGGGGGCACAGCTACAGGGGTCAAATCTACTGGGGGCAAATCAACTGGGGGGCACAACTACTTGGGGCAAATCTGGGGGCACAGCTACTGGGGCATAACTGTGGCCATGACCCTCCCCTATGAAGCCACGCCTCTGTTTTGCCGCAGGGGGGGGGGGGGGCACCAGTGGAAACTTTCGCACTGGGCGCCACAAGAGAACTGTCCTTTGATGAAATATTCATGTAAATGCCGATATGCAAGCAATGAGTGGCGGGATGCACCGCATTCATAATGCAATGCATGATGCATCCCGCCCCTTGTGTCCGCAGGTACCCATGCATCTGTCATGTTCCCTGCAGGCTGCAAACAATTACAGGTTGTGCATCAGTGATTTAAAGAACTCAATATCAATAGTAACGTTAATTTTTTTTTTTTTTCTTTTTTAAACTTACATCTGTTATAAACTCTGAATTGCATATGTCTGGAAAAGTAAAGGTCACCCAAGAACTCACATTAGAAACATCTCACCATTTATTAGAGTTTTTCTGTTTTGAAAGCCTTGGAGATACTTAAATGTCACAGTGGGCTCTAATGGATGCTGTTACAGCACAAAAAAAAGAGTCAGTATAAACTGGAACAGTTAATGTCTGCACGATGTCCGTGACATGACAGGACGTACACTTAGGAATAGAGAAATACCACACATCTGCAGTAATTGCAGAACAAATACATTGAGGGTCCATTGAAAGAGAAATAAGCGGGATCGTACCTGAACCATTTTATCGTGACACCTGGGGGCCGATTCAATTGTTTTTTCCCGCAGCTACCACTAGGGGGACCAAAGCGGAGCCATCCAATAGTTTTAGATGCTCGGTAGCTGTGTGGATGGCATTTCTTCCCACAGCCTTCTGAGGTGTGAGAAGAAATGTGCACTAAGGGGGTAATTCCGAGTTGATTGCGGCAACAAATTTGTTAGCAGTTGGCCAAAATTATTTGCACTGCAGGTCTGGCAGATATAACATTTGCAGAAAGAGTTAGATTTGGGTGGGGTGTGTTCAAACTGAAATCTAAATTGCAGTGTAAAAATAAAGCAGCCAGTATTTACCCTGCACAGAAACAAAATAACCCAAATCTAATTCTCTCTGCACATGTTATATCTGCCCCCCCTGCAGTGCACATGGTTTTGCCCAACTGCTAACAAATATGCTGCCGCGATCAACTCTGAATTACCCCCTAAGTCAGCACTTTGGCCATCCAAATGAAAATGACACAGATGGGCTGATACTGCATTAGTGCAATGTTGTAAGCAGGCAGCATCGCCTAGATGGAAAAGTGGCTGCATTTAACTCAGAATGAGGTCCAATGCATTTCTTCAAAGTAAGTCTGCCAAGTTGCACGGGGCATAAGAGAGTATGATTGCGATAAGAAGAAATCCTAGGTTATTTGATTTCATGTATATTACGTAGAGATGAGCATTATGGATTTAAGGAAATCCGAACTGCCCCGAAAATTCCAGGATCTGAGGCAATTTGAGCTGGGGGATCGGATCTGCCCGGCTGCCAATTTCAAATTCCTACTGAAATCAATGGACTGACTGCTGTTTGGCTGAGAGCGCTGTCTCTCACGGTTCGCAGCCAATAAGTGCTTCCCCATTGACTTCAATGGGCACATGGAGCAGGTCAGGGTTTGCAGAAAATGGTGGACACCAGCTGCGCTGACAGCACACCCGACACTGCTATTACTGCTGGCAACCCTGCACTGAGAACACTGCTGGCACTCCTGCACTGCCAACAATGTCGGCACTCCTGCACTGCTAACATTGCCAGCACTCCCGCACAGAGTACACGGTTGGCACCTCCACACTTCTGACACCCCCTCACTGAGGACACTGCCGACACCACCGCACTCAGTGGCGTCATGAGGTGGGTGCGGCCCGCACCCGGGTGTCACCCTTCAATAGGGTGACACCAAAACGAGCCGCGCACTCACACGCACCCCCAATCCCCTGACATGAGAAACACTGGTCCACGGCTGAGACCATACCCCCTCCTTCCAGGCCCCGCCTCCTAAAGTCCGACACTCTCACCTGTTTAGTGAGATCAGCAGGCAGCGCAGTACAGAGCCGTGCAGGCAGTGCAGTGGCCGACCCTCCCCTTTCCTCCAGAGTCCGGACACTCTCTCCTCACTCGGGTCCTGAGCCTGACACACACAAGCTCCGCCTCCCACACTATACTACAGGAGGAAGGAGCTCCTGGTGATGTGCTGCATGATGCCAGCCAGGTAACTTCTATAAATGCTCCATGATTAGCAGAATCGATTTATGAGGTGTGTGTGTATGAGGCTGAATGTGTTAATGGGCATTGGGATGTAGAAATTGTTGGGTTACTGAGTGTTAGGTGGGGGGGGGAGCTAATTGGGGCTGTGTTAATGTAGTATGGGTGCCGCTTGTGACTGTAGTATGAGTGCTGTGTGAGAGTAGTATGGGTGCCAATGTGTGAGTGTAGTATGGGTGCTATGTGAGAGTAGTATGGGTGCCAATGTGTGTGTAGTATGGGTGCTGTGTGAGCGTAGTATGGGTGCAGCTGTGTGAGTGTAGTATGGGTGCTGTGTAGTATGGGTGCCGATGTGTGAGTGTAGTATGGGTGCTGTGTAGTATGGGTGCTGCTGTGTGAGTGTAGTATGGGTGCTGTGTGAATGAAGTGTGGGTGCTGTGTAAGAGTAGTATGGGTGCTGTGTAGTATGGGTGCTGTGTGAGCGTAGTATGGGTGCCGGTGTGAGTGTAGTATGGGTGCTGTGTGAGCGTAGTATGGGTGCCGATGTGTGAGTGTAGTATGGGTGCTGTGTGAGCGTAGTATGGGTGCCGCTGTGTGAGCGTAGTATGGGTGCCGCTGTGTGAGTGTAGTATGGGTGCCGCTGTGTGAGTAGTATGGGTGCCGCTGTGTGAGCGTAGTATGGGTGCTGGTGTGTGAGCGTAGTATGGGTGCTGCTGTGTGAGTGTAGTATGGGTGCCGCTGTGTGAGTAGTATGGGTGCCGCTGTGTGAGCGTAGTATGGGTGCTGGTGTGTGAGCGTAGTATGGGTGCTGCTGTGTGAGTGTAGTATGGGTGCTGCTGTGTGAGCGTAGTATGGGTGCTGTGTGAGCGTAGTATGGGTGCCGCTGTGTGAGAGTAGTATGGGTGCTGCTGTGTGAGAGTAGTATGGGTGCTGCTGTGTGAGCGTAGTATGGGTGCTGCTGTGTGAGCGTAGTATGGGTGCTGCTGTGTGAGAGTAGTATGGGTGCTGCTGTGTGAGCGTAGAGTGGGTGCTGCTGTGTGAGCGTAGTATGGGTGCTGTGTGAGCGTAGAGTGGGTGCTGCTGTGTGAGCGTAGTATGGGTGCTGTGTGAGCGTAGTATGGGTGCTGCTGTGTGAGCGTAGTATGGGTGCTGTGTGAGCGTAGTATGGGTGCTGCTGTGTGAGCGTAGTATGGGTGCTGTGTGAGTGTAGTATGGGTGCTGCTGTGTGAGCGTAGTATGGGTGCTGTGTGAGTGTAGTATGGGTGCTGCTGTGTGAGCGTAGTATGGGTGCTGTGTGAGCATAGAGTGGGTGCTGCTGTGTGAGCGTAGTATGTGTGTGAGCGTAGTATGGGTGCTGTTTGAGCGTAGTATGGGTGCTGCTGTGTGAGCGTAGTATGGGTGCTGTGTGAGCGTAGTATGGATGCTGCTGTGTGAGCGTAGTATGTGTGTGAGCGTAGTATGGGTGCTGTGTGAGCGTAGTATGGGTGCTGCTGTGTGAGCGTAGTATGGGTGCTGTGTGAGCGTAGTATGGGTGCTGCTGTGTGAGCGTAGTATGGGTGCTGTGTGAGTGTAGTATGGGTGCTGCTGTGTGAGCGTAGTATGGGTGCTGTGTGAGTGTAGTATGGGTGCTGCTGTGTGAGCGTAGTATGGGTGCTGTGTGAGCATAGAGTGGGTGCTGCTGTGTGAGCGTAGTATGTGTGTGAGCGTAGTATGGGTGCTGTTTGAGCGTAGTATGGGTGCTGCTGTGTGAGCGTAGTATGGGTGCTGTGTGAGCGTAGTATGGATGCTGCTGTGTGAGCGTAGTATGTGTGTGAGCGTAGTATGGGTGCTGTGTGAGCGTAGTATGGGTGCTGTGTGAACGTAGTATGGGTGCTGCTGTGTGAGCGTAGTATGGGTGCTGTGTGAGTGTAGTGTGGGTGCTGCTGTGAGGGAAGCTTTATGGGAGCTGAAAGGGTGGGTGGATGAATGTGCTAATGGGTGTTTGGAGGAGGGATTGATAATGAATTGGGGAGAGATGGGGTAATGGATGTACGTGGATGGAGTGCTTCAGTAATGGGTTCTTGGACAGGGATATGTTTGCGGTTGCTGTGTAGGGGAGATTAATCAGTGCCACCACCAAGTACATCTAATGCCACCTCTAAGACACCACATGATACCACATATCCCCACATGTCACCACCAAGATGCCACATTTCACCACAACACCACAATTCACCACATGACACCACATTTCAATACATGATACCCCATATCCCCACATGTCACCACATGACACCACATTTCAATACATGATACCCCATATCCCCACATGTCACCACATGACACCACATTTCAATACATGATACCCCATATCCCCACATGTCACCACATGACACCACATGTCAATACATGATACCCCATATCCCCACATGTCACCACATGACACCACATTTCAATACATGATACCCCATATCCCCACATGTCACCACATGACACCACATTTCAATACATGATACCCCATATCCCCACATGTCACCACATGACACCACATGTCAATACATGATACCCCATATCCCCACATGTCACCACATGACACCACATTTCAATACATGATACCCCATATCCCCACATGTCACCACATGACACCACATTTCACCAGCTGAGCTGCGGTTTAGTACGCTGCTCATGTATTCCTATGGGTGCTTGTACTTAGACGCACACGTGCACCCTAGTCGTGATTGACGCAAATATGCCAAGCTGCAGGATGGAAGTGTGTAGGGGCAGGGCAATTAAAGGAAGGCTCTTGATACAACCCATGATGCAGATCACACCACCACACCACACCACTGGTCATGCCCCCCACATCACTAGTCACATCCCCTGCGGCAGCACACAATAGGCCTTTCATGAATTTCAGCTCCAGGCCCATGTGAACCTTAATCTGGCACTGGCTATGACATCAGTCTTCGTGATGTTACCATGCCCGCCAGCGCCGCTAGCAATACTGGGAGGGAGAAGTGGGAGGAGACTGCATTCTGTAGTGCTGCCGCTGCATTACAATAGGGAGGACCTGTAATGCAGTGTGCAGTTCATTGAACTTGGAGTCTCCTGCTGGCTGCTGCTGTCACTCCCTGGCTGGCTGTCAGTCGTTTCAGCTGCCAGTTTGGAGCAGCAGAGCGTACCGTAGCACGCTCCCACTACACAGACAGAAATAGAACGCCTCAATTGTGGACGCAGACAGCGGGAGAGTGATGCTCCCACTGCCCAGAGCAGTAAGGGGGAATAATAAGGGGTAGTGGGAAGCAGTGCTCCAGCTACCCGTAATTTTTGCTTTAATATTTGGGTCGCTAGCGGGTGCGTGTGTATGCACTCATCCATGACTGTTGACATATCAATGGATTTTGGGCCTAATTCAGCATCAGTAGTAGTTTTGCTAAAAGTAGCAAAACTACAACTGCTTTCTCTAGCATGTGGGGGGGCTCCCCTGCACAGGTTAAGGGCACCCCACATGCCAAGTCCGCCCCCCCCCCCCCCCGCTGATATGCGAGCGCATTGCTATACATAGATGCGCTCGCATTTTAAGGGTAGCCCTCTCCCTCCGCAGCCTAGCTGTAAAGGCAGTCGCCTGGCCGCCATCTTTTGGGTCGCAGCGGCTGCGTGTGCTGTCATGCAGCCACTGCAGCCTGCCCCACATATGGTCCAGAAACGTCTGCGTTGTCCGGACCACGCCCCTGAAACGGTGCATCGACGCCCCGTCACCACCCCCCGCCAAGATTCCGTGTGGTATAATATGGGAGGAAGTACGTGGGGGGTGACACCATGAGTTACCACACCGGGTGACACCAACCCTAGTGACGCCTCTGACCGCACTGCCAACACTGCTGGCACCCCCACACTAACAACACTGCCAGCATGACTGCACTGCCGACAATGCTGGCACTGCTGCACTGCCAACATCGGCAGCAGTCCCACACTGAGAACACCGCCGGCACCCCCGCACTGTGGACACTGCCGGCACCCCTGCACTGAGCACAATGCTGGCACCCTCTGTCACAGTAAGTGCACTATTGGTGTATCCAGCCTGCACTGTATTTGATCAGCTGAAAAGGCTGATTGATTGGGGCTTTACATGGGTGCCAGTCATCAGTGGACTGGGGCCTCCAGGAGGGAGGTACAGTCTGGGCACGGATAATAGACACATGCTGGAGGCATGTGTACTCGTGTAGGGGGCATCCACGTCTGCTGTTGCTATTTTATACACAGTTTAGGTTTTTATTCCTTTCCTGTTTGTTAACTACTACTACTTTTGAGCAATAATATTCCACACACAATTATTAGTACATTTCTTGGTTGAATTGTTCTCTAATGAATGCACTTGTGAGTTGGTTTGATTGGTTATTGCTAATACAGTACTAATTTGCAAAACATTTTTAAACAGAAGTTTAGCCAGCCAGCATTGACCTATGTTGGTATATCTGGCACTGTGGGGCAATGTATATCTGACACTGTGGGGTAATGTATATCTGGCACTGTGGGAGGCATTTGTGTATCTGGCACTGTGGGGGCAATGTATATCTGGCACTGTGAGGCAATGTATATCTGGCACTGTGGGGCAATGTATATCTGACACTGTGGGGCAATGTGTATCTGGCACTGTGAGGCAATGTGTATCTGGCACTGTGGGGCAATGTATATCTGGCACTGTGGGGCAATGTATATCTGACACTGTGGGGCAATGTATATCTGACACTGTGGGGCAATGTATATCTGACACTAGGGGCATTTGTGTATCTGGCACTGTGGGGGCAATGTGTATCTGGCACTGTGGGGCAATGTGTATCTGGCACTGTGAGGCAATGTGGGGGCATTTGTGTATCTGGCACTGTGGGGGCTTTTGTGTATCTGGCACTGTGGGGCAATGTGTATCTGGCACTGTGAGGCAATGTGTATCTGGCACTGTGGGGCAATGTATAATTGACACTGTGGGGTAATGTATATCTGGCACTGGGGGGGCATTTGTGTATCTAGCACTGTGGGGGCTTTTGTGTATCTGGCACTGTGGGGCAATGTGTATCTGGCACTGTGGGGGCAATGTATATCTTGCACTGTGGGGCAATGTATATCTTGCACTTGAGGGGCATTTGTGTATCTGGCACTGTGGAGGCAATGTATATCTGGCACTGTGGGGGCAATGTGTATCTGGCACTGTGGGGGCATTTGTGTATCTGGCACTGTGGGAGGCATTTCTGTATCTGGCACTGTGGGGGCAATGTATATCTGGCACTGTGAGGCAATGTATATCTGGCACTGTGGGGCAATGTATATCTGACACTGTGGGGCAATGTGTATCTGGCACTGTGAGGCAATGTGTATCTGGCACTGTGGGGCAATGTATATCTGGCACTGTGGGGCAATGTATATCTGACACTGTGGGGCAATGTATATCTGACACTGTGGGGCAATGTATATCTGACACTAGGGGCATTTGTGTATCTGGCACTGTGGGGGCAATGTGTATCTGGCACTGTGGGGGCTTTTGTGTATCTGGCACTGTGGGGCAATGTGTATCTGGCACTGTGAGGCAATGTATATCTGGCACTGTGGGGCAATGTATATCTGACACTGTGGGGTAATGTATATCTGGCACTGGGGGGGCATTTGTGTATCTAGCACTGTGGGGGCTTTTTGTGTATCTGGCACTGTGGGGCAATGTGTATCTGGCACTGTGGGGGCAATGTATATCTTGCACTGTGGGGCAATGTATATCTTGCACTGTGGGGGCATTTGTGTATCTGGCACTGTGGGGGCAATGTATATCTGGCACTGGGGGGCATTTCTGTATCTGGCACTGTGGGGGCTTTTGTGTATCTAGCACTGTGGAGCAGTGTGTATCTGGCACTGTGGGGCAATGTATATCTGGCACTGTGGGGGGATTTGTGTATCTGGTACTGTGGGGGCATTTGTGTATCTGACACTGGAGTATTAGTGTATCTTGCACTGTGGGGGCATTTGTACATCTGGCACTGTGGGGCAACGTGTATCTGGCACTGTGGGGCAATGTGTATCTGGCACTGTGGGGGCATTTGTGTATCTGGCACTGTAGAGGCATTTGTGTATCTGGCACTCTGGGGCAATGTATATCTGGCACTGTGGGTAAACATGTATCTGGCACTATTGGGGTCATATGTGTATCTGGCCCCACCGTATGTGTATCAAGCCCCTCGTTTTCATTGGCCACGCCCCATGTGGGGGCATTTGTGTATCTGCCACTGTGGGGGCTTTTGTGGATCTAGCACTGTGGGGCAATGTGTATCTGGCACTGTAGGGCAATGTATATCTGGCACTGTGGGGACATTGTGTATCTGGCACTGTGGGGGCATTTGTATATCTGGCACTGTGGGGCAATGTGTATCTGACACCGTGAGGCAATGTGTATCTGGCACTGTGGGGGCATTTGTGTATCTGGCACTGTGGGTCAATAGCTGGTACTGTGGGGGCATTTGTGTATCTGGCACTGTTGGGGCATTTATGTATCTGACACTGGAGCATTTGTGTATCTGGCACTGTGGAGCAATGTGTATCTGGCACTGTGGGGGCATTTGTGTATCTGGCATGGTGGTGCAATGTATATCTGGCACTGTGGGAGCATTTGTTTATCTTGCACTGTGGGGGCATTTGTACATCTGGCACTGTGGGGCAATGTGTATCTGGCACTGTGAGGCAATGTGGGGGCATTTGTGTATCTGGCACTGTGGGGGCTTTTGTGTATCTGGCACTGTGGGGCAATGTGTATCTGGCACTGTGAGGCAATGTATATCTGGCACTGTGGGGCAATGTATATCTGACACTGTGGGGTAATGTATATCTGGCACTGGGGGGCATTGGTGTATCTAGCACTGTGGGGGCTTTTGTGTATCTGGCACTGTGGTGCAATGTGTATCTGGCACTGTGGGGGCAATGTATATCTTGCACTGTGGGGCAATGTATATCTTGCACTTGAGGGGCATTTGTGTATCTGGCACTGTGGAGGCAATGTATATCTGGCACTGTGGGGGCAATGTGTATCTGGCACTGTGGGGGCATTTGTGTATCTGGCACTGTGGGAGGCATTTCTGTATCTGGCACTGTGGGGGCAATGTATATCTGGCACTGTGAGGCAATGTATATCTGGCACTGTGGGGCAATGTATATCTGACACTGTGGGGCAATGTGTATCTGGCACTGTGAGGCAATGTGTATCTGGCACTGTGGGGCAATGTATATCTGGCACTGTGGGGCAATGTATATCTGACACTGTGGGGCAATGTATATCTGACACTGTGGGGCAATGTATATCTGACACTAGGGGCATTTGTGTATCTGGCACTGTGGGGGCAATGTGTATCTGGCACTGTGGGGGCATTTGTGTATCTGGCACTGTGGGGGCTTTTGTGTATCTGGCACTGTGGGGCAATGTGTATCTGGCACTGTGAGGCAATGTATATCTGGCACTGTGGGGCAATGTATATCTGACACTGTGGGGTAATGTATATCTGGCACTGGGGGGGCATGTGTGTATCTAGCACTGTGGGGGCTTTTGTGTATCTGGCACTGTGGGGCAATGTGTATCTGGCACTGTGGGGGCAATGTATATCTTGCACTGTGGGGCAATGTATATCTTGCACTGTGGGGGCATTTGTGTATCTGGCACTGTGGGGGCAATGTATATCTGGCACTGGGGGGCATTTCTGTATCTGGCACTGTGGGGGCTTTTGTGTATCTAGCACTGTGGAGCAATGTGTATCTGGCACTGTGGGGCAATGTATATCTGGCACTGTGGGGGGATTTGTGTATCTGGTACTGTGGGGGCATTTGTGTATCTGACACTGGAGCATTAGTGTATCTTGCACTGTGGGGGCATTTGTACATCTGGCACTGTGGGGCAACGTGTATCTGGCACTGTGGGGCAATGTGTATCTGGCACTGTGGGGGCATTTGTGTATCTGGCACTCTGGGGCAATGTATATCTGGCACTGTGGGTAAACATGTATCTGGCACTATTGGGGTCATATGTGTATCTGGCCCCACCGTATGTGTATCAAGCCCCTCGTTTTCATTGGCCACGCCCCATGTGGGTGCATTTGTGTATCTGCCACTGTGGGGGCTTTTGTGGATCTAGCACTGTGGGGCAATGTGTATCTGGCACTGTAGGGCAATGTATATCTGGCACTGTGGGGACATTGTGTATCTGGCACTGTGGGGGCATTTGTATATCTGGCACTGTGGGGCAATGTGTATCTGACACCGTGAGGCAATGTGTATCTGGCACTGTGGGGGCATTTGTGTATCTGGCACTTTGGGTCAATAGCTGGTACTGTGGGGGCATTTGTGTATCTGGCACTGTTGGGGCATTTATGTATCTGACACTGGAGCATTTGTGTATCTGGCACTGTGGAGCAATGTGTATCTGGCACTGTGGGGGCATTTGTGTATCTGGCATGGTGGGGCAATGTATATCTGGCACTGTGGGAGCATTTGTTTATCTTGCACTGTGGGGGCATTTGTACATCTGGCACTGTGGGGCAATGTGTATCTGGCACTGTGAGGCAATGTGGGGGCATTTGTGTATCTGGCACTGTGGGGCAATGTATATCTGACACTGTGGGGGCATTTGTGTATCTATCACTGTGGGGGCATTTGTGTATCTGACACTGGGGCATTAGTGTATCTGGCACTGTGGGGCAATGTGTGTCTGGCACTGTGGGGCAATGTGTATCTGGCACTGTGGGGCATTTGTGTATCTGGCACTGTGGGGGCATTTGTGTATCTGGCACTGTAGAGGCATTTGTGTATCTGGCACTCTGGGGCAATGTATATCTGGCACTGTGGGGCAACGTGTATCTGGCACTATTGGGGTCATATGTGTATCTGGCCCCCCCATATGTGTATCAAGCCCCTCGTTTTCATTGGCCACTCCCCATGTGGCATTTGGTCACACCCATTCGGCGCGCGCACAGTACCTAGAAGACATTTTATCTACTTGCACCACTAAGGCTGAGCTACACTACCCTAAGATGCAACATCTCCGTGTGTTTTTGTAGCCACCCCCTGTTAACTCCCAGACAGCGACCAGGAGCATCTAGTACATGTCCGCTAAATTACCATGCATCCAAATCTGTACTGCAACTCTGCACTTACAAAATTAGGATCCAAGCACGGCGTGACTCAGACAAATCTATTCTGACTCAGTAAAAACGGTACTGAAATCATGAAGGTGGCTCCATTGTAATTAACCTTCTTTCCCAGTGTCTTCATTGTGGATGCGTTCGGCATCCCAGCGGTCATGTGACTGACACCACTCAGGAGACTGATGCTGGAACACCAACAGCCGACATCCCGAAGGTAAGTATCGGGCATCCGGTTAGGGTTAGAGCCCAGGGGGGAGAAGGTGGTATGTTAGGATTAGTGATGTGCACCGGACATTTTTCGGGTTTTGTGTTTTGGTTTTGGATTCGGATCCGCGGCCGTGTTTTGGATTCGGACGCGTTTTGGCAAAACCTCCCTGAAAAATTTTTGTCGGATTCGGGTGTGTTTTGGATTCGTTTTTTTTTTTACAAAAAACCCTCAAAAACAGCTTAAATCATAGAATTTGGGGGTAATTTTGATCCCATAGTATTATTAACCTCAATAACCATAATTTACACTCATTTTCAGTCTATTCTGAACACCTAACACCTCACAATATTATTTTTAGTCCTAAAATTTGCACCGAGGTCGCTGGATGGCTAAGCTAAGCGACACAAGTGGCCGACACAAACACCTGGCCCATCTAGGAGTGGCACTGCAGTGTCAGACATGATGGCAGATTAAAAAAATTGTCCCCAAACAGCACATGATGCAAAGAAAAAAAGAGGCGCAGTGAGGTAGCTGTGTGACTAAGCTAAGCAACCCAAGTGGCCGACACAAACACCTGGCCCATCTAGGAGTGGCATTGCAGTGTCAGACAGGATGGCACTTCAAAAAGATAGTCCCCAAACAGCACATGACGCAAAGAAAAATGAAAGAAAAAAGAGGTGCAAGATGGAATTGTCCTTGGGCCCTCCCACCCTTATGTTGTATAAACAGGACATGCACACTTTAACGAACCCATCATTTCAGCGACAGGGTCTGCCACACGACTGTGACTGAAATGACTGGTTGGTTTGGGCCCCCACCAAAAAAAGAAGCAATCAATCTCTCCTTGCACAAACTGGCTCTACAGAGGCAAGATGTCCACCTCATCATCATCCTCCGATTCCTCACCCCTTTCACTGTGTACATCCCCCTCCTCACAGATTATTAATTCGTCCCCACTGGAATCCACCATCTCAGGTCCCTGTGTACTTTCTGGAGGCAATTGCTGCTGGTGAATGTCTCCACGGAGGAATTGAATATAATTCATTTTGATGAACATCATCTTCTCCACATTTTCTGGAAGTAACCTCGTATGCCGATTGCTGACAAGGTGAGCAGCTGCGCTAAACACTTTTTCGGAGTACACACTGGAGGGAGGGCAACTTAGGTAGAATAAAGCCAGTTTGTGCAAGGGCCTCCAAATTGCCTCTTTTTCCTGCCAGTATACGTACGGACTGTCTGACGTGCCTACTTGGATGCGGTCACTCATATAATCCTCCACCATTCTTTCAATGGTGAGAGAATCATATGCAGTGACAGTAGACGACATGTCAGTAATCTTTGGCAGGTCCTTCAGTCCAGACGAGATGTCAGCACTCGCTCCAAACTGCCCTGCATC
Organism: Pseudophryne corroboree; assembly: GCF_028390025.1. Classification (NCBI taxonomy): domain Eukaryota; kingdom Metazoa; phylum Chordata; class Amphibia; order Anura; family Myobatrachidae; genus Pseudophryne; species Pseudophryne corroboree. Next base: position 845,990,440 of record NC_086447.1, on the reverse strand, counting down.
ACCGCCAGCGGGTGGGCTCGGAATTCTTAGCCTTTATCTCGCACCCCCAGTTGCGGGAGAATGTGAAGGAGGAGATGTTGACGGGTCACGTTCCGCTTGACTTGACAATTTTCTCACCAGCAGGTCTTTGAACTTCTGCAGACTTGTGTCTGCCGGAAAGAGAGATACAACGTAGGTTTTAAATCTAGGATCGAGCACGGCGGCCAAAATGTAGTGCTCTGATTTCAACAGATTGACCACCCGTGAATCCTGGTTAAGCGAATTAAGGGCTCCATCCACAAGTCCCACATGCCTAGCGGAATCACTCTGTTTTAGCTCCTCCTTCAATGTCTCCAGCTTCTTCTGCAAAAGCCTGATGAGGGGAATGATCTGACTCAGGCTGGCAGTGTCTGAACTGACTTCACGTGTGGCAAGTTCAAAGGGTTGCAGAACCTTGCACAACGTTGAAATCATTCTCCACTGCGCTTGAGTCAGGTGCATTCCCCCTCCTTTGCCTATATCGTGGGCAGATGTATAGGCTTGAATGGCCTTTTGCTGCTCCTCCATCCTCTGAAGCATAAAGAGGGTTGAATTCCACCTCGTTACCGCCTCTTGCTTCAGATGATGGCAGGGCAGGTTCAGGAATGTTTGGTGGTGCTCCAGTCTTCGGCATGCGGTGGCTGAATGCCGAAAGTGGCCCGCAATTCTTCGGGCCACCGACAGCATCTCTTGCACGCCCCTGTCGTTTTTTAAATAATTCTGCACCACCAAATTCAATGTATGTGCAAAACATGGGACGTGCTGGAATTTGCCCAGATGTAATGCACGCACAATATTGGTGGCGTTGTCCGATGTCACAAATCCCCAGGAGAGTCCAATTGGGGTAAGCCATTCTGCGATGATGTTCCTCAGTTTCCGTAAGAGGTTGTCAGCTGTGTGCCTCTTATGGAAAGCGGTGATACAAAGCGTAGCCTGCCTAGGAACGAGTTGGCGTTTGCGAGATGCTGCTACTGGTGCCGCCGCTGCTGTTCTTGCTGCGGGAGGCAATACATCTACCCAGTGGGCTGTCACAGTCATATAGTCCTGAGTCTGCCCTGCTCCACTTGTCCACGTGTCCGTGGTTAAGTGGACATTGGGTACAACTGCATTTTTTAGGACACTGGTGACTCTTTTTCTGAGGTCTGTGTACATTTTCGGTATCGCCTGCCTAGAGAAATGGAACCTAGATGGTATTTGTTACCGGGGACACAGTACCTCAATCAAGTCTCTAGTTGCCTCTGAATTAACGGTGGATACCGGAACCACGTTTCTCACCGCCCAGGCTGCCAAGGCCTGAGTTATCCGCTTTGCAGCAGGATGACTGCTGTGATATTTCATCTTCCTCGCAAAGGACTGTTGGACAGTCAATTGCTTACTGGAAGTAGTACAAGTGGTCTTCCGACTTCCCCTCTGGGATGACGATCGACTCCCAGCAGCAACAACAGCAGCGCCAGCAGCAGTAGGCGTTACACTCAAGGATGCATCGGAGGAATCCCAGGCAGGAGAGGACTCGTCAGACTTGCCAGTGACATGGCCTGCAGGACTATTGGCTTTCCTGTGTAAGGAGGAAATTGACACTGAGGGAGTTGGTGGTGTGGTTTGCAGGTGCTTGGTTACAAGAGGAAGGGATTTAGTTGTCAGTGGACTCCTTCCGCTGTCACCCAAAGTTTTTGAACTTGTCACTGACTTCTGATGAATGCGGTCCAGGTGACGTATAAGGGAGGATGTTCCTAGGTGGTTAACGTCCTTACTCCTACTTATTACAGCTTGACAAAGGCAACACACGGCTTGACAGTTGACACCTGTTGTCCGCATTTGTGTTGAAATAATTCCACACCGTAGAGCTGATTTTTTTTGTATTTTGACCAGGCATGTCAATGGCCATATTCTTCCCACGGACAACAGGTGTCTCCCCGGGTGCCTGACTTAAACAAACCACCTCACCATCAGAATCCTCCTTGTCAATTTCCTCCCCAGCGCCAGCAACACCCATATCCTCATCCTGGTGTACTTCAACAGTGACATCTTCAATTTGACTATCAGGAACTGGACTGCGGGTGCTCCTCCCAGCACTTGCAGGGGGCGTGCAAATGGTGGAAGGTGCAAGCTCTTCCCGTCCAGTGTTGGGAAGGTCAGGCATCGCAACCGACACAATTGGACTCTCCTTGGGGATTTGTGATTTAGAAGAACGCACAGTTCTTTGCTGTGCTTTTGCCAGCTTAAGTCTTTTCATTTTTCTAGCGAGAGGATGAGTGCTTCCATCCTCATGTGAATCTGAACCACTAGCCATGAACATAGGCCAGGGCCTCAGCCGTTCCTTGCCACTCCGTGTCGTAAATGGCATATTGGCAAGTTTACACTTCTCCTCAGACGCTTTTAATTTTGATTTTTGGGTCATTTTACTGAACTTTTGTTTTTTGGATTTTACATGCTCTCTACTATGACATTGGGCATCGGCCTTGGCAGACGACGTTGATGGCATTTAATTGTCTATTGCCATGACTAGTGGCAGCAGCTTCAGCACGAAGTGGAAGTGGATCTTGATCTTTCCCTATTTTACCCTCCACATTTTTGTTCTCCATTTTTTAATGTGTGGAATTATATGCCAGTATCAATAGCAATGGCCTACTACTATATATACTGCGCACAACTGAAATGCACCACAGGTATAGAATGTAGATGGATAGTATACTTGACGACACAGAGGTAGGTACAGCAGTGGCCTTCCGTACCGTACTGCTATATATACTGGTGGTCACTGTGTCAGCAAACTGCACAACTGAAATGCACCACAGGTATAGAATGTAGATGGATAGTATACTTGACGACACAGAGGTAGGTACAGCAGTGGCCTTCCGTACCGTACTGCTATATATACTGGTGGTCACTGTGTCAGCAAACTGCAAAACTAAAATGCACCACAGGTATAGAATGTAGATGGATAGTATACTTGACGACACAGAGGTAGGTACAGCAGTGGCCTTCCGTACCATACTGCTATATATACTGGTGGTCACTGTGTCAGCAAACTGCAAAACTAAAATGCACCACATGTATAGAATGTAGATGGATAGTATACTTGACGACACAGAGGTAGGTACAGCAGTGGCCTTCCGTACCGTACTGCTATATATACTGGTGGTCACTGTGTCAGCAAACTGCAAAACTAAAATGCACCACAGGTATAGAATGTAGATGGATAGTATACTTGACGACACAGAGGTAGGTACAGCAGTGGCCTACTGTACCGTAATCATATATATTATATACTGGTGGTCAGCAAACTGTGCAAAACTGAAATGCACCACAGGTATGGATGGATAGTATACTTGACGACACAGAGGTAGGTACAGCTGTGGCCTACTGTACCGTAATGCTATATATTATATACTGGTGGTCAGCAAACTGTGCAAAACTGAAATGCACCACAGGTATAGATGGATAGTATACTTGACGACACAGAGGTAGGTACAGCAGTGGCCTCCTGTACCGTACTCCTATATATTATATACTGGTGGTCAGCAAAATTATGCACTGTACTCCTACTATATACTGTCTACAATGCAGCACAGATATGGAGTGTTTTTCAGGCACTGTACTCCTCCTATATAATATTATACTGGTGGTCCCCAGTCCCCACAATAAAGCAGCACACTGAGCACAGATATGGAGTGTTTTTCAGGCAGACAACGTATACTGGTGGTCACTGTCAGCAAAACTCTGCACTGTACTCCTGCTATATAATACAGCTGCTCCCCAGTCCCCACAATTAAGCAGTGTGAGCACAGATATATGCAGCACACTGAGCACAGATAATGAGCATTTTTTTCATGCAGAGAACGGATAAAACTGGTGGTCACTGATCAGCAAAACTCTGCACTGTACTCCTCCTATATTAATATACAGCTGCTCCCCAGTCCCCACAATTAAGCAATAAGTAAAGCAAGCACAAATATTTGCATCAACAATACACGGAGAGGACGCCAGCCACGTCCTCTCCCTAACATTTCCAATGCACGAGTGAAAATGGCGGCGACGGGCAGCTGCTTATATAGAATCCGAATCTCGCAAGAATCCGACAGCGGGATGATGACGTTCGGGCGCGCTCGGGTTAACCGAGCCATACGGGAGAATCCGAGTATGCCTCGGACCCGTGTAAAAAGGGTGAAGTTCGGGGGGTTCGGTTTCCGAGAAACCGAACCCGCTCATCACTAGTTAGGATTAGGCACAAAGGGAGATTAGGGTTAGGCACTAAAGAGGGTTGTTAGCCTTAGCCCCCCCCCCCGAATGTTAGCCCTCGCCGCCACCCCGAGAGGGTTAGAGTAGGGGAGAGTAAAAATACTTACCCCCGCCGCGTTCATGTGCCCGTCGGCATCCAGACCACCAGTATTTCATACCGAACCCTTTCATTGCTGTGCATGCGTGACACAGTATTTTTCTTTCAACTGCGCATTTGCCACCTTTTTTCTTTTTGCAGCTGCAAATGCGTGGAAATAATATCGATCCCGCAAAAAAGTGATATTATTTCCACAATATTTAATTTTATTCAATGCATAGATGATGATCCCATAATAATCAAAATCAATACTGGACCTCCGATTGTTGATCCCTATGCATATATAGATCATATGTTATTACAGAGGTTCCCAAACGCAGCCCTCAAGAGACCCCTGCATTCCAGGTTAAAAAGTATATCCATGCTTGGCCACAGGTAACTTAGGGCCCAATTCAGACCCGATCCCTGCTGTGCGTTTTCGCACAGCGGGCGATCAGGTAATAACCGCAGTAAGCACGTGCGTCAGCTGACAACAACGTGCATCGCCAGTCTGCGACAGGATGGTGCGAAAATTTCATTCGCATGGGTGTTCGCAAGGTTATTGACAGGAAAAGGGCATTTGTGGGAGGTAACTGACTGTTTACTGGAAGTGTCCGGAAAAATGCAGGGGTTCCCAAGCGTTTTCAGGGAGGGTGTGTGTGACGTCAGCTCCTGACTTGATCAAGAAGTACTTTCAGCACTGTAGGAGTATGTCCTGGGCTGTGCACACACTGAGTGAGGTGCAAATGGATTTGCAGTTGCCCACATGCGATCGCACACTTGCATGGGTGAATTTCCACTCCCCCTTGGGCGGCGACTATCCAATCGCAGGACAGCAACATTAGCAGCACAGCGATCAGGTCTGAATCACCTCCTTAATTAGTACCTCAGTCAATTTGATTTAACCATCTGTGCTGGGCCATGGATATACCTAAAACCTGGACCGTTGGGGTGCATTGTGGACCGCGTTTGAGAAGCTCTGTGTTATTATTACTCATTAAAATTTACAAAAGCTTTATTAAATTTCAATTTATTGGGGGGGTGTGGCCTGACCGGGATAGGGAATAGCTGTTCCTCCTGTGAGCTCTCCACTAAGCAACCTTCTAAAAGCCCCATTTACCTGCTCCACCTACCCCAATCACCCTCTTTCCCACATCCCTGCTCCCTGCTGCCGCCGGCGATTCAGTGCGGGGTGAGCTGCGGTGCCGTGAGACACTGTTAAGGGTCTCTCCGGGTTGCGGCCTCTCCTGCCAGAAAAGCCGGGGACTCGAGTTTGCGCTCCGGCCCGCCGGCTGAGCTCCACGGCGGGGCTAGTGGGTGCTCGGAGCCGCGGACGCCGTTCCTGATTAGGACATCAACTGCACATTCCTGCCCTCTCTTCCTGGCCTGACGACCTCCAAGGACAGGGGCATAAACACCCCCTTCTCTACACAATAACAGAGGTGAGAGGCACATCAGATGAAGCTGCCCACAGGCTGTATATTACAACGGCGGCCATTTTCTTCCCTGCACATTGCATTACCTCCCAGCTTGTGAACAAAAGACTGAGCTATTAACTTTAGTTTATTCATAACTGCAGTTTCAACTCCCCAGCCTCTTATTTTATTACTCAAATTGCTGGTGCTTATCTATACATATCGCTGGATGTCACAATAAACATCTCAGTACAACTAATGGGTACACCCTCTGCTATTCTACATTCTACACCCTCTGATATTCCCCTGTACTCCCGGTCTGTAGCTGCATGTGAAGTTTGTCATCTTTCACATTAACCCCCCGGTTCCTGTGATTTCCATTACCACATATTGGAACTACTTGAGATTTGCCCCAGAAGCTCTCTATATTTGACAAGGACCCCTGCAGCGCTGCCGGTCAGGCTATTACCTTGTGCATCTGCATTGTTCGTGTATTTACATATGCTTCTGAAGGCTTTCTCACAGGAATATTTACCCATGTACTCTGCAATGTGATTTCATCTATACAATGAGTTGATAGCCTCACTCACCGGCCTCATCTTAATTACTTCAGTAGAGACATTTTCACTATTATCACCTATAGAGTTTTTTTTCGGTTATTCTATTGCTCTTGTTGCTGCTTATATGGAAAAATACCTTACGCCTTCTGCATCCACGCAACCTCTTCAACCACGCCAGGAAAAGAGAAGGGCGGATCCCAACATGTCTTCTGATTCTGCCATTGCGGCGCTATCTCCTGCTGCCAAAAAATCGGTGGCTCCTCAGGACTCTTATGTTACTTATAACGATGTGGTGGATGCTATTAAGGCGACCATGGGTCAGCTACTCTCACAAGCTGTTTCAGATATAACTTCTCAATTACAGCACCTCACTCACCGTGTTGCTGAAACTGAACATAGGGTCGGCACCCTGTTTCAAGACGTCTCGCATCTTACACAAGTAGTTCCCAAATTGGAAAAAGACAACTACCATCTTTGGAACAAAGTAGACGACCTCGAAAATCGGTCCAGGAGAAATAACATCCGCCTAGGGGGGCTCCCGGAATCGGTCAAGGGCCCAGCTCTGGCTCACTTTGTTCGTAACACTCTCCCGACTCTCTTAGGAATTGAATCTGAATGCCGTGATCTCATCATTGAGAGAGTTCATAGAGTGGGTCAACATTCCTCAACTACTTCTACCCGCCCTCGAGTTGTTCTGTTTCGATGTCTTAATTACTTGCATACAGTTACTTTGGTCAGCGTCCCGCAACAAGAAATTCATTCCGTGGGAGTCATCGAAGTTATACCTTTTTCAAGATTTCTCAGTGGAGTTATCTCGAGCCCGCAAGGCATTTTCCCCAGTGTGCTCCCGCTTAGTAGCGGACCAGCGTAAATTTGCCCTGATCTACCCGGCCAGGCTCAGGCTGTTTGATGGTTCATCTTACAAAGATTTCAACACTCCTGCTGATGCGGAGGCTTTCTTAGCGGAAGAGAGACGCTCTGCACCCCTTGGAGATATTGCGGATCCTCCCCCATCTACTCGCTAACCTCCGCAACATTCATGATGACACTACTTTGTTCTAATTTGTTGAAATATTTTCCCAATGAAGAAATCCTCTCTTCGTCAAAATTTCATTACTAAACGTTATGCAACTATGTCATATTTCATGATATTACTGATATACTACTGATAATATGTTTAATGCTTGATTACGAGGCCTAGTTACTATTCTTTCTCAATGTTCTGTTTATAGAGGCTAATCTTGCCCATTGTGTTTCGCTGTTAGATTCATTGAATATTTGCCATGCTTTCAATGGCAATGGATTTAACTTTGCAGATCTGTATTTGTTTTCATTTAATGTCGTCCTATGTATGTGTTTGTCCCTCTCCTTTTGTCTCCTCTCCCTCCCCTTCTCCCATTTTTTATTTACCTGACAGGTCAAGCTGGGATGTTCGTAACCGGTTTCTACACTAATCACCCATCACTTAAATGTCCGTTCGCATAGGCACGTGGAATGTAGGAGGAATTAATTCCCCAGCCAAAAGACGTAAGATTCTTACTTATATTTCAAAACTAAAATTAGATATCATATGTCTCCAAGAAACTCATTTGACTCACAGCGAATCTCTGAAACTACAAATACTGGGTGGAAATTATTGGCTGCCGCACCTTATAACTCTAAATCCTGAGGTGTAGTTGTATTAGCCAGAAAATCCCTATCCGTTTCTATTTCTAATTCAGTAGCTGACCCGGAAGGGCGTTATCTGATTACTGATATTTTAAACAATAATTCCCCATATATCCTGTGCACGATTTATGCTCAAAATGTTTATAGAAGATCCTTCTTCACTGCCTTTCTGGCCAAATTATTACAGCATAGCTCAAATTCCCTGATTTTATTGGGAGATTTTTATCTTATTTCCTCCCCGATTCTCGATAGGTCCTCCACCTCAAAGACTCCCATTTCCCTCCCTAAATTGGGTAAACCAGCGCTTTCTAAACAATTTAGCTTAATTAATGTTTGGTGAGCTATGAATCCAATTGAAAAAGAATTCACTTGCCTCTCGGCAGCTCACCAAACCCTTTCCCGCATAGATTTTATTTTACTATCTACCTCCTTGTTCCCCAGAGTGCAAGATGTCATTGAACCCATAGGTTTATCTGACCACGCGTTAGTATGGCTGTCTCTGCAAACTACAGTAGACAAGGGCCTTTATAGATTATGGAAATTCCCTAATTACTTGTCCCAGTCCATATCTTTTCGGCAAAAACTTGAAGCCGCCTGGATGGACTTTAAACATGCTAATTTAGATTGTGAAACTTCGGATCCGCTATTGTTCTGGCAAACAGGCAAGGCGGTCCTCCGTGGTGTCATAATCTCCTACCTAGCGGCTGAGAATAGACGCTTAGCTACCATTTATCTTGATTTACAGTCTAAATTGACTGAATCCTATCAATCTTTCAAATCTGCCCCTACCCCTTCTAATAGGTTGGCTTATTGCACTGCAAAGATTAATTTTGATGAATATTTTAAAATCAAAAGTGATTGCTCCCTTTTCTCCACTAATTATAAATTTCATAGATTTGGAAACTAGACTGGCCGTCTTCTTTCCAATCTATTAAAAGGTTCACAACCACCTATGTTAGTTCACCCTTTACGCCGAGATGATGGTTCTGTGGCGGACTCCAGCGACCAGATCACTGATATTATGAAAAACTTCTATGAGACCATCTATTCTGACCCTCAGGGCACTGATTCTCTTTTTAATGATGATGATCTCCCCAGATCTTGGATGTTTCCACCCCTTCCCCAATTTCCAGAAGAATTCTCCCAACTATTGGAGGCCCCTGTCTCCATCGAAGAAGTCACAAGGGTTATTCAGCAATCAAAACCATTGAAGGCCCCGGGTCCAGATGGTCTGTCGGCAGAATTTTACAAGATTTTATTGCCTAGGTTTGGTGAGAACTTGGTTGCATTTTATAATGGTATTATATCTACCAGTTCTGTTCCACTTTATTTTAATTCAGCGATTATTAAGTTACTCCCTAAGCCGGGCAAAGATTTATCTTTACCTGGATCCTATAGACCTATTTCTTTATTAAACTTTGATTATAAATTGTTTACTAAAATTCTTGCTGACAGACTAAAATTATATCTACCCCAGATTATACATCCGGATCAGACCGGTTTCATTTTAGGTAGACATTCAGTCGTTAATGTTCGGAAAATCTTGGCAGCGATTCACCACTCGAGCTCTTCTACTCCTCCTAGTTTGATATTTTCTTTTGATGCCGAAAAGGCTTTTGATTTAATAAGTTGGAATTACCTCTTCACTTCTTTACGCCGGTTTGGTTTCCCCCCCGCTTTTATTTCTATATTACAAACACTGTATCACTCCCCCCTGTCACAAATTTCCTGTAATGGTTCCATATCGTCTGCCTTTTCTATCTCACGCGGGACACGCCAGGGTTGCCCTTTGTCCCCCCTTCTTTTTGTCATTGCCATAGAGCCATTGGCGATTGCTATACGGCTTTCTGCTTTGATTGAAGGTATTGCTATTCGTTCCAAATTACTCAAAATTTCCCTATATGCAGATGATATGGTACTTTTTCTCTCCAACCCGGCATCCTCTCTTCCAGCTGTTCTAAATCTTATCTCCTCTTTTGGCTCCATTTCCGGCTCCAAAGTTAACTTAGACAAATCAGCGATTCTTCCCATTAGTGGCTCACCCTCTTATTTTCAATCGCTGCCTATTCTCCGAGCTTTCCACATTTCCCTTTCTTCCATTAAATACTTAGGTATTCATATATCGACTAAACTATTGGACCTTTATGCTCTTAACTTTATCCCTATTATTGCCAAGCTGAAATCATACCTAGACAATTGGAAATCCCTACCCATTTCTCTTTTAGGCAGAATAGCAGCTATAAAAAGTGTACTGTTTCCAAAAAATTTTTACGTTATGTAAATTCTCCCGAATCGGCTTCTCTCCAAAGACATCAAACATCTGAACACTCTCTTTTCCCGGTTTCTATGGCAAGGGAAACGTCCACGAATTGCATATTCTAAACTAAGATTACCCCGTAAAGAAGGAGGTCTGGGTTTCCCTGATCTAGCCTTATATTCCGATGCAATATTTTTTCGGTATGTCAGTGATTGGTTGCTTGAGACTAGCTCTTACACAGATAATCAGTTGGACTCTGCTCTATTTGCCCCGTATTCCCCCAATGCGCTGTTACACTCCAAATTGTCGGATATTCCACCGTTTATTAAAGAAAATCCTTTATTTATAGATACTTATCGGACTTAGGTTAATATTAATAAAAAATGTCATGGTAACTCTAGCTATTCTCCGTACGTTGCATTATGGGGTAATCCGGCTTTTCCCCCTTCGCTATCTAATGTGAGTTTTCTTCAGTGGAAGGAAAAAGGCTTAGCCTCAATAGCAAAAGTATTCGACCCTGGTGGCCGTTTATATTCATTTGCTGATCTTCAATCCCAATATTCTATTCCAGCTCATCATGTTCCTCCAAACACGTCACTATATTCAATCCCTATGCATTCCATCATCTACAGATAATAGAACGAAAAGGTTTCTTTCTTTGCTTACACTCATTTCTTCTGTGCCTTATAAAATCAGTTTATTGTATACCCCATTGGCTTCCTTGTCAGCCTCGGCTCATTGGGAACCCACTTTGAGGAAATGGTCTTTAGACGTGCCTAGTATCAAACTTTTGCCGGACCTAATATCTCCATATGATAACACGCTTAAATTCCTACACTCTTCATATTTACAGGAAGTTCACATTAGGATGTTACACAGAGCATATATAGCTCCTGCACAGCGGAGATATATGACGCCCCTTGAATCTGGTGCCTGTGTTAAATGTAAAATGTCTCATGCGACATTTATTCATTGTGTTTGGGAATGTGGCAAAATTAAGAAGTTTTGGAATAAATTAATTCAGTTCATTAATTACATGTTTTCTGCTCATTTAAGCCCTGACCCTTTGGCATGTCTTTGTGGGAATTTCAAGGCCTGGGACTTAGGACCCAATAAGAAATTTAAACTCCAATTACTAACTTTAATTATTACGATTGCCAAAAAAATTATTCTCATTCATTGGATTCGTCCTTCTACTCCCTCACTATCGGAAGTCAAACAAAAATTGTTGCAAATACTGTATTATGAGAGAAGGGCTACTATTCCTGACATTAATGATGGTGTTGAGAAATTTTACCATAAATGGGAATTTTTTATTAACACTTTAGAAATACAGTCGCAAAATCATATTCTCAAATTATTCGAAAATACTTCCTGGAATTTGCTTAGGAGACTTTCTGCCGATTCTTGATTATGATTCTCCTGTATAATTATTATAGATGTTCTATCTAACACGGTTACGAACCCCTGATTTTCGATGACATATTCTTATCCCCTTCCCCCTCCGTTCCCTACCCCTCTTCCCTTATATGTTATATGTGGCGTTTTTTCTTCTTTGTCTTTCCCCCCCTCTTATTTGTATCCAATTATTGCTATACTGTATCACTCTGATTGTTATTATGCTCTTGTATTATTCTAAAGTTCGTTTTCTAATAGGTTGGCGGGATATATCATTAATTATCCCCCTAGCTTCAAAGCGATTGTATTACGATTTATATTTGTGTCTCCATTCTCTATGCAATCTTCTAGCATAATTGTACTTATTCTATCTTATTTGGTACTGTAATTGAACAGCCTCATTTCTATTGGAAAACCAATAAAATCTATTCACAAAAAAAAAAAAAATGTCAATTTATTTTGGCGTCTGTTCCCTCTTAACACAAGTTTAAATTTTTCATAAATAGTATTAAGTTATACTACAAACCTTTCCTCCTGATTTTCTGCAGGAAAAAACTGTCTATCCCAAGGGTTCTCAACCTCCATCCTCAATTTTGACAAACAGGTCATGTTTTGTGGAATTCTTTATCATGCCCAGGTGAGCTTTTGCTGGGTCGGTAATTATCCCACCTGTTCCCACAGACAGAAATCCACAAAACCTGTCCTGTTGTGAAAAATTGAGGGTTGCGATCTCTGCTGGTTTATACAATCTATACAAATTGGTTTTCCATACTTTCCCTTTAAAGCAGGACACTCACGAATTATACAGGTTCTGTGGATGGCTGACTTTAAGCCTGTATTTCATCTGGTTTTAATCAGCCACAGGACATGTGTAACTCTTGAGTGTCCAGGTTTAAATGGATGGTATGGATGGTTTAGAATGTAAGCTCTCATGAGCAGGGCCCTCTTCCCTCATGTGCTTATCCTTTTCATACTTTAATAATCCTCAACTGCCCAAATCCCGCAGTTTTTTGGCCACCTTGAAACTTATCTCTATGTCGTTTACTGGTGTAGTTATGCTTAGTTACCCTGTTCTTGTCCTATATTGTCTTCAACTGTAAGTCACTGTTTTCATGTTTTGATTATGTGCATATGTACTCTGTAATTGGGCGTTGCGGAACCCTTGTGGCGCCATATAAAGGATAATAATAATAATAATAATAATAATAATAATAATAATGGTAAGAAAAAGCTGAAACAGTCTGTACCAGCTTACAATGGGGTCCAAACATTTCTGGAAGTTAAAGAAATTATAATTATTTTGCAATGCGAACGTATTGTAAAAAACATAATGTAACGGCTTGAAACAAGCATGTTAAAAAGTGGTAGTAAAAAAGCCACCCCTTCCGTATTATTTGGTTGGTATCCTCATACCATAATTGTATGTGGTAATGCATTATTAAAGATTTGTTGTCAGTTGTGGAGGATTCAGTAGAGGGCGCTGCAGTGAGTAACAGAACAGCAATAATGGAATGTCTGTCCTCCATCGATGGTTGTCATTGATGGCTGCAGCGATGCAAGCCATAGATGGTAGGAAACGATGTGACTGTATGATATTATGGATAATTTTAAGCACTGCATGAGCAGAAGTTGCTTCTGTGTAAGAGCTGGTGCCAAATGCGAGACGGGACTCCTGGCTGACAGCTCACTGAACTTGTCGAGTCAGTAGCTAGAAAGCGAGGTGGGTGTGGGCCATCCAGTCACTGTGGCCACTGGGCAGTGTCATATCCTCCAACATGACTTATTCCATTAGGTAAAAAATGTTCTGTTCAAATAGGGGAGCCACACCAACTGCCAATAAGTCCCGGCAGGCAATGTTTGGCAGTTAGGGGTGGCAGTTGGTGTTGCTCCCCTATCTGAATTTTGGACTATGCTGCAGCCTCACCTCCGGAGCTGTCACTGTAAAGGAAGTCCAGGAACAGAGCATTTTGAACCTAATGGAAAGGATCATGTTGGAGGGTATGGAGAGAGGAGAGTGCTATACTATCTGGTGGCCCCCAGCATTGCTTGTTCATGATTGGCTGCCTAGGAATGCATGTACATGCTGATTGGTGGGTTGCTCCGCTACAGCACATTTCCACATGCAGGCTCCAGCATAATATGACTATATGTATGTATGTATGTATGTATGTATGTATGCAGGGCCGGATCCACCACTAGGCAGCTTTAGGCAGCTGCCTATGGGCGGCGACCACTGGAGGGCGGCACCGCACAGTGAATGAGAGACAGAATGCTTTTGTTATCATCCTGCCTCTGTCTCTGCAATACTGCCGCCCCCTCTCCTCAGCAACAGCACCCGGCAAAGCTATACCAGTCCAGCACTCCACTCCTTGATTGAGCTCCCGCATATCACCCGCTCCCCCCCCGCGCGTCATGATGTTACTCGCTCTCCCCTCCCTCCCTCTCCTCCTCCCACCCCCCGGCGATTACAAATGTAACTGCACCGCCAAGCTAATTCCACAGTGCTCTGCGGCATTACTAGTAGTCAGGCAGGGCGGCTGGGAGTGTGACGCTGACGCCGTGCAGTCACGCTTCCTGTCCCTGCGCAAGAGGATCCAGGTCTCCTGCTATGCGCTCCACGCAGCTACCCGCCTGCAGTGCCAGTGCCACCTGTACTCCGCTACCCCCGGTCCATGTGATGTCTGGGACGCGGCGGGGAGAGCTCAGCAGAGACTCCCCTGCTGTAAACACTGCGGGCCATCTGATGGTAAGCGGCTCAGCGGGCGGACTGGGGAGCTGTTTGGTTGCCATGGTGACCTTAGATCCTGGCAAAGCTTGCCACGTGAGCCCCGGACATGCAGCTTCCATACATATTTTATTTGCTTAGCAATGCATGTATGTATGTTCCATGTACAATGTAACACGTGTTCTGTATGGGTATGGGTTTAATGTAGCACATGTATTTTCACAGTGTGCAGTGGCTATATGCTATGTATGGTCTATGTGGACCCATGTTTCTGTTTGCTCTTGGTTTCATGCATGTTCTATGTGTGCAGCTGGTGTGTTCTATGTATGTTCTGTTTGGGAACTATGTTACTGTGTCTCTTGGCTTACATGCATGCATACATACTGAGAGACACAAGTTGCGGTAAGCTAAGAGATGCAGGGGGGAGGGGTGCAGCTGAGGATTCAGGGGCGAGATGATGGTGTGGCTGAGAGATGTAGGGGGAGATGATGGTGGCTTAGAGATGCGGGGGGGATGGTGTGGCTTAGAGATGCGGGGGGGATGGTGTGGCTTAGAGATGCGGGGGTGTGTGTGGCTGAGACGCAGAGGAGAGATAGTGTGGTAGAGAGACGCAGTGGGGAGATGATGTGGTAGAGAGACGCAGGGGAGAGATGGTGTGGTAGAGAGACGCAGGGGAGAGATGGTGTGGTAGAGAGACGCAGGGGAGAGATGATGTGGTAGAGAAACGCAGGGGAGAGATGATGTGGTAGAGAAACGCAGGGGAGAGATGATGTGGTAGAGAGACGCAGGGGAGAGATAGTGTGGTAGAGAGACGCAGGGGAGATATGGTGTGGTAGAGAGACGCAGGGGAGAGATGATGTGGTAGAGAAACGCAGGGGAGAGATGATGTGGTAGAGAGACGCAGGGGAGAGATGGTTTGGTAAAGAGACGCAGTGGGGAGATGATGTGATAGAGAGACGCAGGGGAGAGATGGTGTGGCTATTAATAAGTATAAGGGGTAAGCTATGTGGGTTTATTATAGTGTAATGGGTTAATGCTGTATGGTTGGCTTAATATTTTTATTAAGGTTAGGAATTGGTACTTTAGATTACATAGAGCAGATTGAGCGTTATGGAAAATAAATGTAATTAATAATGTAGGGGTATGGTGGGTATGAGGGAGTTAATGATTATTATTGGCTAATTATGTTGAATGAGGTTGTTGCTGAAGCAGTTAATTAATTTTTAGGAAGGTTATTTAATGATGAGGTAAGATTTTCAATGATCACAAAATTGCTCTCCGTACTGTCTGGCGGTCATAAACATGCTCGCTGTACTGTCTGGTGGTCATAAAAATGCTCTCCGCACTGTCTGGCGGTCATAAAAATGCTCTCCGCACTGTCTGGCGGTCATAAAAATGCTCTCCGCACTGTCTGGCGGTCATAAAAATGCTCTCCGCACTGTCTGGCGGTCATAAAAATGCTCTCCGTACTGTCTGGCGGTCATGAAAATGCTCTCCGTACTGTCTGGCGGTCATGAAAATGCTCTCCGTACTGTCTGGCGGTCATAAAAATGCTCTCTGTATTGTCTGGCTGTCACAAAAATGCTCTCCGTATTGCTTGGTGGTCAAAATAATGCTCTTAGTATTGAGGTACAGACAATTAAATGCTGTTAAAATTGTATGGCTGTCACAGTAATGGTCTTAATATCTGATGGTGACTAAAATTCTCTTCATATTGCTTGGTGGTCCCAAAAATGATCTCCTTATTGTGCAGTGGTCACAAAAATGCTCTTAGTATTGTGGGGCAGCCACTAAAAGGCAGTCAGTGTTTTATGGCGGTCAAAGAAATGTTCTCCGTGATGTCTCGTGTTCACTTAAATTGACTCCTTATTGTCTGGCATTAACTTATATGCTCTTTGTGTTGTCTGGTGGTTACTAAAATTCTCTTAGCATTACAGTACATGGTGGTCCTGCATTGTAATACATATTATAGTGTTATTATATTTTTATGTTCATAAATCTAAAAATTAATATAATAATATTTTAAGTAGTCATTTGTGTATGTGAGTGACTGGGCGGGGGAGAGGGGGGTATTTTTGGGGGGAGCAGGGGCGGTATTTTGTAGCTTTGCCTAGGGTGTCTAGAAACCTAGCACCGGCCCTGGACATCAGAGCTGTAGCTGATGACTGACAGCTGAGCCTGTCAAGTTAGTGAGGTGGGCCTCCCCATTCCAGGACACAGCACACTGCATGTGCAGGAGCTGGGTGTGGTGCATGGCTGACAAGTAAATCTGCGGAGCAGTGCAACACTCTGTAAGCGAAAACAGAAAACCATCGGGCCCATGGATATCATTGATGGTAGGAAACCATCTGAATCTTTCCCATGGATGTTAATCCATCGGCAATTAGTGGATTACCATCAATGATTTCTTACCGTTGATGGCCATCTCTAGCTCATAATAAACTGAAAGTCGTAAAAGTTGACATTTTTCTACGACTTTCTATAACAGTTACAGGGCCCCTGGTTGGGAACCAGTAATCATAATACCATCTGAAGATGGCATTAGGTGAACTTGCAAGGCACCAGTCACTAGGTTTCAGCAGGGAAGTCACACTCAACTACTCTATACATCCACGAACTGCGGCATGTGTGCAGTACAGAAACTGATCATCAAACAATTGGTCAGTCTTCACCTGGACAAACGTTTACTGTGTGGTCTGTCCCGACGTTAGAAATTATATAAATGTGACAAAAAAAACAAAATGCCATGAAAAGCGGCAAATTTTACCAAGTAATTCTTTTTTTTTTTTAAATGACCCTATAATCATTTATTGAATCCAAATGTTCCCTTTCTGGTGCCAGCTTCGGGCACTTGGAGGTGAACACAGACCTCCTTTCTCAGTTCTGTATCCTGAAAGCTTCAGTACATATGAGCCTCACTCCATCTCTAGCAGTGTCTCTAGTAGCCGCTGAGAGCAGTGAGGGGGCGTGGGTTCTTGCTTCAGATCTGGCGCAAGAGTGCTGATTATATTATAGATTCCGATGGTCTTCATTTCAATGGCATAAAGGAGTGAATACAGCAAAAGTGTTAATACACCCCAAGATCATATTAATAAGATAACATTACTGCACTCCCAAGATCACAATAGTAGCTCCCTCCAAGAACACCTTAATACAATACCCTAATATTTAATTAATACTCCTTCCTAAAGCACATTAATTCTCCCCTAAGATCACATTAATGCACCCCAATACTTGTGACTTTCTGTCTGCCCTCTGCGAGATTACTGGCATTGTGAAGCGAGAGGCATTGCCAGGGGTGTAAATTCATGCCAGGTGGCCGGAGGCAAAATTGAAGGTAGTGCCCCCCAGTGGTTCCTGCTTACACGTGTGCTGATGTCCCAGTAACTTGCCAATGGTACATCTGGGAGAATAAAGATTCCTTACTGCAGCTAAAGGCCCATACACACTTGACGATAAAATGAGCGACGTCGTTCATTTCAGCCCTCATCAACGACGTCGCTCATTATATCGTCAAGTGTGTATGCATCCGACGACCACCGATGCGCGGCCCCGCAGGACGTTAACGACCCTCGCTTATCTGTGGAGCATGTATGCTCAATTTCCACTATGGTCGTTACCGACCAGAGACGTCGTTGAATGTGTATGGTGTGAACGACCAACGACCAAGCCACTGTTCACCAGCCCTGTTCCCAGCTCATTAAGGCCCATACACACTTGACGATGCACACGTCGTTAACGACTTCCCTTGAACTTCCCTTCAACAGCTGAGCAAACGACATGAGCATACACACTACCAACGACCAAAGACCAAAGACCAAAGACCATTCATCGTTGAAGCATCCAAGCTGAACAGTTTATTAAACTAATGAGCTGGGAACAGGGCTGGTGAACAGTGGCTTGGTCGTTGGTCGTTCACACCATACACATTCAACGACGTCTCTGGTCGGTAACGACCATAGTGGAAATTGAGCATACATGCTCCACAGATAAGCGAGGGTCGTTAACGTCCCACGGGGCCGCGCATCGGTGGTCATCGGATGCATACACACTTGACGATATAATGAGCGACGTCGTTGATGGGGGCTGAAATGAACGACGTCGCTCATTTTATCGTCAAGTGTGTATGGGCCTTTAGTTTAATAAACTGTTCAGCTTGGATGCTTCAACGATGAATGGTCTTTGGTCTGTGGTCGTTGGTAGTGTGTATGCTCATGTCGTTTGCTCAGCTGTTCAAGGGAAGGTCAAGGGAAGTCGTTAACGACGGTCGTTAACGACGTGTGCATCGTCAAGTGTGTATGGGCCTTAACTGTGGTCATAAGCAATCTTTGTTTTCAGGTGCTAGATGAAAATGATAATAAATAGAGAGAATGTTGAGTGTAAGGTGACACTTTTTGATCAGTGTGGGGTCTGGGCTGATTTGGTTTTGGCGCATGTGATTTTTCTCCTACCTTTTTTCCATGATAATAAATAGAGCCCTGAGGAAGGGTTTTATGAAAGCTCAGAGAGCGATATAATTGTGAGAGATAAAGTACCAGGTGTTTGAAAAATGACAGGAGCGAATTGGTTGGTACATTATCTCTCACAATTTTATCTCTCGCCAAGCTCTGAGAAATACCCCCCCTTAAATTTTTATTATAATAAATACTGCATTTTCTTAAAACCAAATTCCGCTTTCCTTTCTTTCCTCATATAAGACACAACAGCAGAGCTGTAGCTAATTGTACACACTTTGATCTGTTCTCAGACACATTCCAGACTCTTCAGCTGAAGGGGTCTACGAAGAAGGTTTCTGAACTTGAACAGCAATCATCAGTGACTGTAGCAAGTCAAAATGAAATTAGTGGAGAGAGATCTTTTCTAGTTCAGAAGCCTCCTTGGTCTTTCTTTCTTAGGGCCCCTCTGACAGCTGGAGCTCGGTGGCAAATGTCTCTGTTGTCTCTGGGAGTTACGCCACTGGGCATGTCTATGATGATAGGATTTAGTGTGAAATGCATTATCAGCCATCAAAAACGTCTACTTTACTCAGGAAGTGGGCAGTGCCAGGTGGGAGCGGTGCAGCTGTGCTGTGGGAGTGCCACCAGAGATTCTAGCTGGCTGTTTTTCTGGGCAGTATGATTTTGGTATTCATTATTTTAATAGGATGGCATGAGAATAGACAGGGAAGAGATGAGAAGGAAGTGAATTGGAGGGGAGAAGTAGGAAGGGACTGGGAGTGGTGGAGGAAGGGACTGGTAGTGGAGCAGTAAGGGACTGGGAGGGGAGGATGAAGGGATTGGGAGTGGAGGAGAAAGGGACTGGGAGTGAAGAAGTAAGGGACTGATATATGAGAAGGAAAGAACTGGGAATGGAGGAAGGGACTGTGAGGGGCAAAGTAGGAAAGGAATGGCAGCTGGGGAGAATAAAGGGATGGGGGAGAGGGAGAAAAGGAACAGAAAGTGGAAGGAGTGACCAGGAAGTCAAGCATCAGTGGGACCATGATGTAGATCACCAGTTAGGCTAAACTCATGTACAACTCACAGATGGCCTGATAACTGTAGGACCAGTAACAAATACAGACAATTATGTTTGTCTTCTGCAAGGATAAAGTGGTTAAAATTGCTACAATTAGGAAATACACTACTGGTCAGAAGTTTTAGAACACTCCCCTTTTTCCAGTTTTTATTCAGGTCCAGTGAATAAATTTAAATGCTACAAAGGTAAGTGGTAAGCTGCTAGAGGTTATAAAAAAAAGTTTATATTAAAAAATACAAATAATGTACTTCTTCAGGAATCCAGTATTGAGTTAAGAACTTACAGATGTTCTACATCAATGAAAAAGTGGTTTGCCTGGGCCATGACGCACCGACAGTGGGCTATTGAAGACTAGAAGAAAGTCTTACAAGTTGATGAATAAAAATTTGAAATAGTTGACTCGGCTCGCAGGGTTTATGTATGCCATCCAGTAGGCAGAAGAATGGACCTTTAGTGTGTTTCCTGGTATAGTTAAGACCAAAATTTTAAAGGGCAATGCTTTTAATATTAAAACAGTCCAAGCTCTTTTAAATTTCGGGCTTAAACACACCAGTGAGCAGTAGCGTAAATGAACACCATGGCCGATATTCAATTAACAGTGGTAATTTACCATTGCTAATTGAGCCCCCCGGGGATATTCAATTGTCCCCGATGTCAGCAGTTATTGGGGTTTTTATTTCACCTTCCTGAGGCCAGGTGAAGCAAACTTCCCAATAACCAGCCCTATCAGCCCTGTTTGTTTTGTGAAAACACATAGATCCGGGAACTTATCATGGGTCCTACAGTATGTGCTTTTGCATGAAAACGGGGAATGTTTCACACGAAAAAAAGGGGTATAATTGAATAGCCTGAAGAGAAACACTGGACAAAAATTGCAATAATGCCCCGTTTTTATCATGTGAAAAATTATCGGGATCAATTGAATACCCCACAACTGAAGGAAGGAAGTGTAATGATCTGGGGCTCTTTGCTAAATCCCAAGGTAGCATCTTGCACAGAGCGACTGGCACCCTGATCCAATATAGCTATCACAGCATTTTGCAGCACCATGTAATACTCTCTGCTGTATGCCTAGTTGGCCAAGGGTTCATCCTACAGCAAGATAATGACCCAAACTACACCTCCGGGCGTTGTCAGAGCTATCTTCGAGGGAAAAAAGAAGACGGATTAGCTTCAAGTCATGTAATGGCCTCACAGTCTCCAGACATAAACCCCATTGAGCTGGTTTGGGATAAACAACGCAATCGACAACACATGTAAGATATTTGTGGGAGCTTCTGCATCAGTCGGTGAGGACAGTCATCTTTATATTCTGATGTGCCTTTACAAGATTTGTGGAAAGTAAGCATCCAGTCTTTTCCTCACATTCTTTTTAAGTTACGTTTTCATTATTTTAACTTTCTTTTGTCAAATTCAACTTGTTTACATGAAACAATAAAAAAGGTTTTACAAAAGATTTTGTTTAATTTCTTCTATTCACATGTTCGTCATGTTGGGTGTTCACCACTGCCCTCCCCCCTTAGCCCCCCCCCCCTCCCCCAAGGAATCAAGTTCCAGACTGTGTTCTTGAATCATTCATTATACATTTGCTACCTAATACTGCACAGGACTATGGTTTATTGTCTGCTGTGCATTGCTGTTATTAATCTGCTACTTTATTATGTATGCACTAACAGTATTTACTAAATATATTTATCAAAGGTCCCAGCCCATGTATTCAATAATGGTTAGGAAAACCAATGTGGCAGCGGCCACACACACTCTGGAGACTGACCACACCCCTAAATATTGGCCCCTACCACTGTGTTTCCCCGTTGTACCCTTCATGCCCCAGTCTGACACTGGTTGGAGCATACCCTGCTTTTGTGTTTGTAGAACCAGTGCTTCTATTCTACATCCAAATTTCCCAAATGATTGACCAGATTCAGAGGTGACATTTCTTACACAGTGAACTTTGTGAAAAAATATGCTAATGACTCAGACGCCGTCTTGTGTATACTGACGCCCATTGCCGGTGTCTCACATCCACAACTTATGTACGAAAGAAGAAACATCGGAAACATATGGTGCACAAAGGACGCACCATTGAACCTCTAAGCAACCTTATGCTATCTCAGACTGAGCATCTCCCTAAAACACCATTGTCTCTCCAGCTGTGTACCAATTTGCAGTGGCTGACTATGGCATAACCAGAAAACTGTTCCAACATGCCTGCATTTTTCTAGCCACCCCCGTTACCTCCCTGAAACACTGACTACCTATTGTACAGTACCATTCACTTTGCGACCTATGGGGACACTTACTAAGCAGTGATAAAAGTGGAGAAGTGAGCCAGTGGAGAAGTTGCCCATGGCAACCAATCAGCATTGACGTAACATTTATAATTTACATACTATAAAAGTATACAGAGCAGCTGATTGGTGGCCATGGGCAACTTCTCCACTGGCTCCCTTCTCCACTTTTATCACTGCTTAGTAAATGTCCCCCTTAATCCTCTGTTCATACATCAGCATTAATCCACTGCCCTGTATGCACATTACAACTTTGGTGCATAAGCCAAATATTTGGTTTCCAGTGAACAAGGAATGTGTTCAGCAGTTATTCCTGAATGTCTGCACAAGGTGGCTACTTTGATGGACCCAGAACTTTTTCAAAAATCAATGTCTCAATGTACTCAGAAATAAATGCATAGAACAAATATACAAAAGGAGATAAAATAAATCATAGACTTGTATTTCTATAACAAAGGGAGTAATAAAGGGTGTCCTAAGATTTCAGACAGGTAGCGTACATGTTCTATGTAATAAGACAAAAACACAATTACTGTGCAGGAGAACGTATAACAGTAACTAGATTGCATGCCAGTCAATTAACAATGACAGCAGAAGAATCAGCAACGTCAGTAATGACAATGGCATCAAATCAACAGAAGCATACAGCAAGTGACACTGATAACCAAGCTAAATGTGTCACCACATGACTGCCAGCACTACTGCGGTAAATGTCTCACTCTTAGCTTATCTTCACAGTTAGACCCACAGGCACGCACATAAACCAGTGAATGTCATCTCAGGACTTGAAATGCATATGATCTGCTAAAATACTGGATCAGGGAGATTAAAGGTGCCCACACACTAGGACGATATCGATGCATCGGGCTGATGTAGTGGTCCACTTACGATTGCAATCAGAGGCGTGTTCCCGGGGGTCGTTGGCAGGGTTTCCAGATCTTACCTGCAGTATATATGACAGTATGGCCCTGTCGCTTTCGATGATGTGCTTTAATGTTAGATCGCATGCGATCTAATGTTAGCACATCGTGAGTGAGGTGACCTGGACTCACGATATCGTGAGTCCAGGAGCTGCCGGTGGCTGGTGGGGAGTTGAAGGGATATTTCATGCGATGGAGCGCATGTTATACCTCTTCCTAGTGTATGGGCACATTAACTCTCTATATGAACTCATCATGCTCTCTGTAAATTTAAGGTGAGGTATGTAAACTGGTCTGTGTGTAAATCACCACAGGACTCTGGGGAGCTGCAGAAGTGTGTGTTTACTAGTAACTGCGGTCATACTGAACAACAGTCTCAGAAACACTTTCTGTATAACAAACCTTCCTGTTTAACAAAGTGGATGGCCATGATGTACCTTCCACTATCTACATACATCTACAAGGTAGCTGTAAGTAACAGTGATTATGACAACAAGACCAATTACTGTATGTAGACAATGATACTCTGCCCTTTATAAAAGTAGCAAAGAATTATTGGAATCAGTATGAATTACCGACGGTCAGGATGCCGGCCATCAGTATACAGACAACGGCATCCCGGCCGTCAGTAGGCAGGCAGAAGGGCGATCGCTAGAAAGCCCCTTGCGGGCACGCTGCACTCGCCACGCTGCGGGCTCAATGGCTTGCTGCACTCACTACAGGTTCTATTCCCACTCTATAGGTGACGTGGACACCCATGAGTGGGAATAGCACCTGTCCGCTGGGATCCCGACTGCATCCCGAATAATTGTGTCTCTGTCTTGAAGGAGAGGATGCGAGGTAGTAGTCCCAACAATGGTAGCGGTTAGCAGCTGGCTTGAATTAAGCTTTCTGTGAAGTTTTGCAGCACTTTCACAATAAACTGTGTTGAAGTGCTCTAGGGAACTGAATTCCAGGAGCATGCACAGTATGTCAACTGCAAACTAGCATTCCTTCCACCTGAGCCACAGCAGTTATTGTAGGTTCATGCTTCAGCATCTTGCATTGTACTTGCCTCCTCCCACTTCCTTGACACAGCTAATCCCCTTCAGCATTATATTGCCTGTCCATCTGGATTGTGCAGAGCCTGCTGCTACTCCTTTGTAGGGATGGCCATTGGTGTGTCTACCATCGATGGTTACCACTGATGGCGATATAGCACGTGTCCATCTATGGTTGCCTGCTATGGGTGCCCATCGATGGATTCACCAACAATAGGCATTCCTGTTATTTCACAGAATGGGCCTAGGACCAATCAGAACATGGGGCAGGGCTTTGTGGGTGTTGGTGGTCGGCGCTATGCTCTGTGTCCCGGTACTCTGTAGAAGAAACAAAAAAAGAACTTCCTGACCTGAACCTTCAGCTGCCTAGCCTGAACCTGGTCTGTGACTCATTTGTTCTTCTGTTTCAGGACTTCCCTTAGACTCTTTCTGACCATCTGCTTGCTCCTAGCCCTGACAGTCTGCCCACCTTTAGACTATACCTTTGTGACCTGCACCAGTACTCAAGTTTTTTCATGATGTCCTGCACTACTCTCTCCGATTATGCTCATTACTCACTGTGAAGGCCTCAACCTGTGGGGTATTCAGCAGCAAAGTCCATACTTCCTTTCAGGGTCTCTGAATTCCTCACCTCTGGGATAAGTAGCGCCAAACAAAGGAAGAAGATCATATCAACAATAATGAGGACTGATTTGTAGAGAAGATGAGAATATAAGTAATCCCAGCAGTGTTAGGCACTTCAAGGTCAGAACTGTAGCTCAGGCAGGCAGCCGTACTGGTTTATGGTGGAGTGGTGGTATGGTTGTGGGTTAGTCACATGTGCCATTGACACTGACCAGTTCTAGAAACCTGGTCGGCTTGTAAAATATAGAGCAAAGGCCGGGGGGGAAGGTTGGTGTGTCCAATGGGTCTTTTCATTATTTATTAACAATTTCTTATATAGCGCAGCAAATTCCGTTGCACTTTACAATTGGACACAATGCTAAAACAAAACTGACTAATAAGCAGTCCTATAGGTAGTAAGTCCCTGCTCGCAAACTTATAATCTCAATGCTGTAGCAAATGCAAACACCCAGGAACACTGGAACAAATTTGAAAGCTCTGTAAACTGCTTTAACTTTTCATGACGTCTGGGAATGATCTGGATCTCTGAACAGAACCAGGACTCTCTCTACTGTCACACCCAGTGTCTTTGCAATAACCTCTGCCTTTATAACTATGCTTCTCTTTGCAGTTGTCTTCTCCACAGTACTCATTCTCTCAGCAGCTGTTGTGGTCCTTAGCAAACTTTAGTGGACTTATCTGCACTGCATCTCCTCTTCCGTAGGCTCCCCTCAATAAGGCTGCTTTCTTGTCAACAACCGTGCCTCCCTCCAATCTTCCCGCAGTTCTAGCCTTCTCTTTCAAAACTCCCTGGTTCTCGGGTGCCCTGACATCATTTTCTGGATCCTTGGCTTTGGTGAGGCTGGGAGAGCAGAGAAAGCATTGCCCTGCCCCAGGCAGAGGCTTGTGATCTATCTTTACATTGTCAAGACTTAGCCTACCAATACAGGTGATTGCTAGGTTCAGGGGTAACACAACATCTGCAATAGAATATTTCCTTCAGTGAACTAAGTTACTGTAATCAACACATTCTGAGTCAGCATCACACGTTGGCGTGGGTGCTTGTTATGCAGCAGTCACTTCTCCATGTTTAAGTTACTACCAATACAGAATCCTTCCCTAATGTAGATCCATGCATTTGAATGTGCAAGGAGTGAGACGCCCACTGTCACTATCCTTAGACACCGAAATACCTCTTTATGTGTCTTCAAAACTTGACCAATTCTATGGCAGATGCAGTTTCTCCATCCTAGTAAGGTCTCCTATGTTGGCAGTCCAGTGTCTTTGTATGCAAGTTAATGCAACCCCTTTCCGTGACACACCCAAGACACGCCTCTGACTCTCCCGTCATGGTTCTGCCCGGCAGTAACCACAAGACATTGTAATTTGCAAAACTTTGTGTGTAATAACTGTATGGCCTACCCATGACCTATTTCAGATTGCATAAGTGGCCAGTTTCTTATCTGTCAAGGAAAGCTGGCCAAAATGGCTGGTTGGAAAAGACATTGGCAGAAAATGTAAGCCCCCAGGATGTCCTTCTAAAGAGCTTTCAGGGGGAAAAAAAAGTATGTGGTTTTACGGACTTGCACTTCAATAATTATGTTTGAAGATCAAATATCCCATATCCCCTACTGATCTAGAAAATTTCCGCTCCTAAAAGATTGTGTGAACACGTTTGCCCATCCTTAGAGGTACAGTATCTGTGCAGTCTCCCCCCTTGATTTGGGAAATCTGACGAAGGGATGTGTGAGATCCAGAGACCTAAATTAACATCTACAGTACACTGAAGAGCTGGGGGCTAAGAGCAGCTCTGCACAGGAATAGATGACAGGGAGACCTGTAAGAGTTGTCCATTTCATAGGACTTAACTTGGAAGTCGTAAATTCATACTTGCCTACTTTTGAAAAATCATTTCAGGGAGATTATGAAAGTAACACTTACCAGCGCAGACGTGTACTGCTACATCTGAAAAGCGTGTCATAAAAATCACTAACATCCAAATGTAAATGACCCCCAAAGTTAGTAAGATCTACTTGTTGAAGAAAAGACACTGAAATTTTGCAGGATTTGTTTGTGTATTGTGTTTTACAAGAGGTTCCATATACTTTTAGTGGGCACGAAACCTTATTTAAAAAACATGTAGCCATAGGGATCATTGTGCGTTATAGCCAATGCAGGTAAATGGCACTGATTAGCCAATTTGAATGTATATATCTCTAATTTATTTTAACCCCAAGAATATAACAACTATATAATGGGGTGAGGTGCAATCAGGGAGATTGCTGGTGTATTTAGGGAGTCAGGGAGATTGCTGCTATTTCTGGAGTCTACTGCAGAATGCGGGAGGGTTGGCAACTATGGATAAGTTAATGATTCTGTTTAAGTCCATTTTATTTTGAAATCTATTTGCATATATTATCGTGTGTTTTTTTTTAAATCTTTAAGCATTGGAGTAATTGTGCTCAAATGAAACCTGCATGTAATTTTGGCCTGGTCTTTGTGTTACTTACACAAACCTGTAAGTCAGTGAGTGGTCAACACACAGTACATGCTACTTATATGTAGAGAAGAGCGGGTTCGGTTCTCAGAGAACCGAACCCTACCGAACTTCACCATTCGAGTCCAGTTCCTAACCAGGCTCGGGTTTTCCCGCCGGTCTTGGAAACCAGAACGAGGCAAAACGTCATTATCCCGCTGTCGGATTCTCGCGGGGTTTGGATTCCATATAAGGAGCCGCGCGTCGCCGTAATTTTCACTCCGGCATTGGAAGTGTACAGAGAGGACGTGTCTCCGTTCTCTCAGTGTCCGTGTCTTGTGCTGTATTTGTCCAGTCACAGTGGTTGTGTCCTCTTGCTGCCATATGTCCATTGCTGCTGTGTTGTGCTGCATCAGTTCAGTGGTGGTGTATTGTGCTGCATCAGTCCAGTGGTAGTGTCCTGTGCATCAGCCATCAGTCATTCCAGTGACCAGGCAGTCACAGTGGATGTGTCTTCTTGCTGCCATATGTCCATTGCTGCTGTGTTGTGCTGCATCAGTTCAGTAGTAGTGTATTGTGCTGCATCAGACCAGTGGTAGTGTCCTGTGCATCAGCCATCAGTTATTCCAGTGACCAGGCAGTCACAGTGGATGTGTCTTCTTGCTGCCATATGTCCATTGCTGCTGTGTTGTGCTGCATCAGTTCAGTGGTGGTGTATTGTGCTGCATCAGTCCAATGGTAGTGTCCTGTGCATCAGCCATCAGTCATTCCAAGGACCAGGCAGTCACAGTGGTATACTCTGCAGCCATATGTACACTGCTGCCGTATAATAACAACAACAACAACAACAACAACAACAACAACAGCAGCAGCAAGTCCCTTACAGTGTTGCTGTGTTGTCCTGCATCAGACCAGTGGTAGTGTCCTGTGCATCAGCCATCAGTCATTCCAGTGACCAGGCAGTCACAGTGGTATACTCTGCAGCCATATGTACACTGCTGCCGTATAATAATAATAACAATAACAACAACAACAACAACAACAACAACAAGAAGTCCCTTACAGTGTTGCTGTGTTGTCCTGCAACAGACCAGTGGTAGTGTCCTGTGCATCAGCCATCAGTCAGTTCAGTGACCAGGTAGTCACAGTGGTATACTCTGCAGCCATATATTCACTGCTACCGTATAATAATAACAGCAACAACAACAAGGCCCTTACAGTGTTGCATCAGACCAGTGGTAGTGTCCTGTGCATCAGCCACCTCTTCGGTGTGGAATTATTTCTCCACAAATCCAGTCAAGCCATGTGTTGCCTCTGTCAATCTGTAATAAGTAGGGATAAGGACGTTAACCACCTAGGAACATCCTCCCTTATACGTCACCTACAGCGCATTCATCAGAAGTCAGTGTCAAGTTGTGAAACTTTGGGTAAGAGTGTAAGCAGTCCACTGACACCTAAATCCCTTCTTCCTCATGTACCCAAGCTCCTGCAAGCCACACCACCAACTCCCTCAACGTCAACTTCATCCTCAGCCATGAACGTCAGTAGTCCTGCAGACTGTGTCCCTGGCAAGACTGACCAGTCCTCTCCTAACCGGGATTCCTCCGGAGGATCCTTGAGGGGTACGCCTTCTGTTGCTGCCACTGCTGTTGTTGCTGCTGGGAGTCCATCGTCATCCCAGAGGGGAAGTCGGAAGACCACTTGTACTACTTCAACTAAGCAATTGACTGTCCAACAGTCCTTTGTGAGGAAGATGAAATATGACAGCAGTCATCCTGTTGCAAAGCGGATAACTGAGGCCTTGACAGCTATGGTGGGGTTAGACGTGCGTCCGGTATCCGCCATTAGTGCAGTGGGATTTAGACAATTTATAGAGGTATTGTGTCCCCGGTACCAAATCCCATCTAGGTTTCCTGTTCACTTGACAGGCGATACCGAGAATGTACAGAGACGTCAGAAAAAGTGTCGCCAGTGTCCTAAAAAATGCGGTTGTATCCAGTGTCCGCTTAACCACGGACATGTGGACAAGTAGAACAGGGCAGACTAAGGACTATATGACTGTGACAGCCCACTGGGTTGATGTATTGCCTCCCACAGCAACAGCAGCAGCAGCGGCACCAGTAGCAGCATCTCGCAAATCCAAACTCGTTTCTAGGCAGGCTATGCTGTGTATCACCGCTTTCTGTAAGAGGCACACCGCTGACAACCTCTTACGGAAACTGAGGGACATTATCGCGCATTGGCTTACCCCACTTAGACTCTCCTAGGGATTTGTGATATCGGACAACACCACCAATATTGTGCGTGCATTACATCTGGGCAAATTCCAGCACGTCCCATGTTTTGCACATACAATTAATTTGGTGGTGCAGAATTATTTTAAAAATTACAGGGGTGTACAGGAGATGCTGTTGGTGGCCCGAAAAATTGCGGGCCACTTTCGACATTCTGCCTTTGCGTGCCGAAGACTGGAGCACCAGCAAACACTCCTGAACCTGTATGGAGTTGGTGCAATAGGGTGCGCTTAAAAGGTGAATCTGAGATGTGGCGAATAAAATGCTTAGGTGTGAAAATAAAAGGTCATACTTCCCTTAATACTTCATATATGCAAAAAAGGTCCTTAGAGAAGTTCCATATGGAAGAGAACAGATAAAAAGGCATATAGTGTAGTATATTTATATAGGGAAGATTTAATACAATGACATTCAAAATACAAATAAAACAGGTATCACACACATAAAAGCTAATAATCCTTCTCTAAAATAATATTTCCCCAAATGGAGGGTGATATGGATGGAGGATTACCAGAAGAGAGTGTATAGTGGGCGTTTCAGATGTAACCTTAGGGTAACTGGCTCCGGAACCTGGTTCCCTCGTCCACGTCACAAACGTCTGGTCAGCCTTTCCCCTTTCCGCAGTTCATCCAATTCTCCAAACTCCTGCTGCTACGCGTTTCGGGATCAACCCTTCGTCAGGCGGAGGGCGGAGGATGAACCTGCCCTGCCATCAACTGAAGCAAGAGGTGGTAACAAGGTGGAATTTAACACTCTATATGCTTCAGAGGATGGAGGAGCAGCAAAAGGCCATTAAAGCCTATACATACACCTACGATATAGGCAAAGGAGGGCGAATGCACCTGACTCAAGCGCATTGGAGAATGATTTCCGTCTTGTGCAAGGTTCTCCAACCCTTTGAACTTGCCACACGTGAAGTCAGTTCAGACACTGCCAGCTTGAGTCAGGTCATTCCCCTCATCAGGCTTTTGCAGAAGCAGTTGGAGAAATTAAAAGAGGAGCTAAGACGGAGCAATTCCGCTAAGTATGTGGGACTTGTGGATGGAGCCCTTAAGTCACTCTGCCAGGATTCAAGGGTGGTCAATCTGTTGAAATCAGAGCACTACATTTTGGCCACCGTGCTCGATCCTAGGTTTAAAGCCTACGTTGTATCTCTCTTTCCGGCAGACACAAGTGTGCAGAGGTGCAAAGACCTGCTGGTGAGTAAATTGTCAACTCAAGCGGAATGTGACCCGTCAACAGCTCCTCCTTCAATTTCTCCCGCCACTGGGGCTGCAAGGAAAAGGATAAGATTTCTTAGCCCACCCGCTGGCGGTGATGCAGGGCAGTCAGGAGCGAAAGCTGACATCTGGTCCGGACTGAAGGGCCTTCCAATGATTACTGACATGTCTACTGTCACTGCATATGATTCTGTCACCATTGAAAGAATGGTGGAGGATTATATGAGTGACAGCATCCAAGTAGGCATGGCAGGACAAAGAGGCAATTTGGATGTCCTTGCACAAACTGGCTTTATTTTACCTAAGTTGCCCCCCCTCCAGTGTGTACTCTGAAAGAGTGTTTAGTGCAGCCGGTAACCTTGTCAGCGATCGGCGTAGGAGGTTACTTCCACAAAATGTTTAGAAGATGATGTTCATCAAAATGAATTATAAATTCCTCTAGGAAGACCTTGACCAGCAATTGTCTCCGGAAAGTACACAGGGACCTGTGATGGTGTATTCCAGTGGGGACAAATTAATATTCTGTGAGGAGGGGGATGTACACAGTGAAAGGGGTGAGGAATCGGAGGATGAGGTCGACATCTTGCCTCTGTAGAGCCAGTTTGTGCAAGGAGAGATTGATTGCTTCTTTTTTGGTGGGGGCCCAAACAAAACAGTCATTTCAGCCACAGTTGTGTGGCAGACCCTGTCGCTTAAATGACTGGTTTGTTAAAGTGTGCATGTCCTGTTTATACAACATAAGGGTGGGTGGGAGGGCCCAAGGACAATTCCATCTTGCATCTCTTTTTCTTCTTTGCATCATGTACTGTTTGGGGACTATTTTTTTAAAGTGCCATCCTGTCTGACACTTCCGTATATGTCCAGTGGTACTGCCATATAATTCCAGTGATACGGCCATATATGTCCAGTGGTACTGCCATATAATTCCCGTGATATTGCTGTATAATTCCAGTGATATTGCTGTATAATTCCAGTGGGAATTGTTTGTGTCGCTTGGCTTAGTCAGACAGCTACCTCATTGCACCTCTTGTACATCTTTGCATGAGGTGCTGTTTGGGGCCTTTTTTTTTATATCTGCCCTCCTGTCTGCCACTGCAGTGCCACTCCTAGATTGGCCAATTGTTTGTGTCGCTTGGCTTAGTCATATAGCTACCTCATTGCACCTCTTCTACATCTTTGCATGAGGTGCTGTTTGGGGCCTAGTTTTTGAAAAGTGCTCTCCTGTCTGCCACTGCAGTGCCACTCCTAGGTGGGCCAATTGTTTGTGTCGTTTGGCTTAGTCATACAGCTACCTCATTGCACCTCTTCTACATCTTTGCATGAGTGCTGTTTGGGGCCTTTTTTTTCTATCTGCCCTCCTGTCTGCGACTGCAGTGCCACTCCTAGATGGGCCAATTGTTTGTGTCGCTTGGCTTAGTCACATAGCTACCTCATTGTACCTCTTCTACATCTTTGCATGAGCTGATGTTGGGACCTAGTTTTTGAAAAGTGCCATCCTGTCTGCCACTGCAGTGCCAGTCCTAGATGGGCCAATTGTTTGTGTCGCTTGGCTCAGTCAGACAGCTACCTAATTGCACCTCTTCTACATCTTTGCATGAGGTGCTGTTTGGGGCCTAGTTTTTGAAAAGTGCTCTCCTGTCTGCCTCTGCAGTGCCACTCCTAGATGGGCCAATTGTTTGTGTCGCTTGGCTTAGTCATACAGCTACCTCATTGCACCTCTTCTACATCTTTGCATGAGTGCTGTTTGGGGCCTTTTTTTTCTATCTGCCCTCCTGTCTGACACTGCAGTGCCACTCCTAGATGCGCCAGGTGTTTGTGTTGTCCACTTGTGTCACTTAGCTTAATATTCCAGCAACCTCGGTGCAACCTTTTGGCCTAAAAACAAAATTGTAAGGTGTGAGGTGTTCAGAATGGACTGGAAATGAGTGGAAATGAATATTATGGAGGTTAATAATACCGTAGGATCAAAATTACCTCCAAATTCTGTGATTTTAGCCGTTTTTATGTTTTTTTCAAAAATCATCCAGATCCAAAACCAAAACACGAAAGGGTGGTTTTGGCAAAACCAAGCCAAAACCAAAACATGAAAGTGGAATTAGAACCAAAACCAAAACACAAAAACACGAAAAGTGCCAGCCGCACCTCTCCACTAATATGTGTGTATATAGTGGCAGATGCTCAATTAGCTTAGTGATATCATTCAGGTGCTTGAAATAGAGGGGTTTTTCTTAGCAGGAAAAAAAAACACGTTTTGTTTCCCCCAGCACCCTGAATAAAAGCAGTAACCAGATTTAAATCACATACAATATCTTAGAATTCAGAGATCTTGGTTACATATATCTGCACATATGTATGTATAAGCCCCCAAACCACGTCAAGGCCTTTCTGTATATATTGGGGGTCCCTACTTATATTTGTGACACTATTGTTTGAATAATAATAGTGTAACTGAACTTGCAGGAGACTTAAGTGCTCCAACTTAACCCTTAGTGGTTGCCGTGAGAATTGTGTAATTAACTGTGAGTTCTGACATAACTTTAATCATTGACAGTGGTTTCAGATTGATATACAAATGTGTCCTTGATCATCGCGGGTGCAACAATTCACAGCCGCGATGTGTATGTTGCAGCAAGTGTGCCCGCGATCCATAGAGAATGCATTATGTGAACATGGGTGTACCCAATCGTGAATAGTCGCTGCTGTGATGCATTTGCACATGCGTACACATTGCGGCAAGAATGAGAGGACCCATTTGTATCTGGGAACTGACTGATTGTGATAACTCCAATAAGATGTAACATCTCCAAGCGCCTATTTAGCCACCCCACTGTTACCTCCCGGTCACCATCCAGGAATACCCCTCACATTACTGTACTGTGACTTTGGGCCTAATTCAGCATGAGTTGTAGTTGTGCAACTATATGCAACAACTACAACCCATTACACTAATATGCGGAGGGCTACAAAATACAGCGTCAATGCCCCGTTCCCACCCCAATTGCATGCAAACGCAGTTTAAGTCAGCGTGAGTGCGCACAGATGAATTAAAATGAGCAAATAGCCATTTTAGCAATTCAGCGATCGATGCTAAATTAGGCCCTTTGTAGTTTGTACGCACAAATGGGGTCATTCTGACCCAAT
This sequence comes from Pseudophryne corroboree, assembly GCF_028390025.1. NCBI lineage: Eukaryota > Metazoa > Chordata > Amphibia > Anura > Myobatrachidae > Pseudophryne > Pseudophryne corroboree. Next base: position 845,956,585 of record NC_086447.1, on the reverse strand, counting down.
CACATGCTGCAGTTTATCGCAGCGGTGCAATCGGGTCAGAACTGCGCATGCGCCAGAGCCGCAGTGCGCCAGCGTATGCCAGGCGGCCGAAGGGCGTCACTGCACTACGATTGCCTCTGCCTGATTGACAGGCAGAGGCGGTCACTGGGCGGGGGGGGGGGGGCGGGCGGCGGCGTTTGGACGCCGTTTCTTGGGCGCAGTGGGGTGGGGGCGGCCTGCAGCGGCTGTGTAACGTCACACGCAGCCGCTGCGGGCCGGGGAGCGATGAGTAGCTCCCGGCCAGCACGCTAAAGCTGCGCTGGCTGGGAGCTACTCCTAAAGTGCAAAAGCATCGCCTCTGTGCTGGGCGTCCCCCCACACGTCTATGGTCGTGATCGTAGCCCTGCAAAATTTTGTAGGGCTAAGATCAACTCGGAATCACTCCATAAATTGGGCCACATGTGTGGTGCAACAAAGATCGAAACATTGTTCCAATGCGTCCAACTCAGAATCGGTCCCATTATGACTATGCCAATATAATAATTTTTTATTGAAGTTACAGTTAATTCAAATTGAAATAGCCTGTATTAAATTAATGGGCCTAATTAAGATGCGGTCGTAAAGTGGGTATTGTCTGAGCACACACGCAGCGTTTATTTGCGATGGCAGATGCACCATGGAATTAGTTGCAAAGTGAGTGACAGAAAGACAGCGCTTGGGGGGGGGGGGGTAATGGGGAGTGGTCGTGTAAAAGCTGGCGTGTCATAGCTGTTCAGACTCCGTTTTCTGGGTGTTTATAAATTACCAGTTGCGATCTTACTGACTACTGGAGAGCCCTCAGCATCCCGGTAGAGCAGCTCAGCCTGTGCGTGTTCTAGGGGAACTAAGACTCTGCGACATGACTCGATTTGTAACGATGGTACTGATATATCAGCAATCAGGGCCGCAACTAGAGGGGTCTAGAGGGGCACGTGCCCCGGGCAACAGATATGAGGGGACGCAGAAGACATAGCAAGCCTTGCCAGACAGACCCCTGCAGCTTGCCTACCCCAGCCACTACAAAGCTCTTTCTCACTTGCCACCGGAAACGCAGTGATTTGAACATGCGATGTTAAGTCAGGAGCTCAGATGACCGCGGAGACTGAATGGCGGCTGTGTGAGGCTGTTACACAAAACTAACAGCCATCATGTCCAAGAGGCACTTCTCGGCCATCTATGAGGGCTCCCTGCACAAGCTGGTGAGTACAGGCTTTCCCCTGATGTAGTGCACTGCTCTGGTGGGCTGTGATCCGACTGCTGTGTGAGTACAAGTGAAGCCATGAGCTCCTGCATGGAGATACGGCTAAAGGTGGGCATCTTCAATCCGTGCCCCTAGCCCCAGGACACCCCCTTAATGAGTGACAGATCTGCCAATCTATTGTATTGGATAGTAAGGAAATCAGTCCGTTTGTAGTATAGATCTCTGTCTTCATAGTCCGAGCCTTTCACATATATAACACATCTCCCATTACAGTCCTATTCAGTGGCTCTTACTGTGGATTAGTATATGAACATGTGACCTCTGTGTCTCCACTGTAGTGTATAAGACAACTGGGAGATCTGGAATAACATTTTTTGTCTGCTGTTCTTCTTTAGGTGTTGGTGTCTTTGAGAACTGAAGTGACCTTCTGTGCCGTCACTGTCATAGACAAACAATTTACTTTTAAATATCTGGTCATGGAATACCAGCATATAAATAACTATGAGCTGCCTCATAGGACTCTGTTCCTGTATTGCATTTTGTGGCATTTACTGTAATAGCGTATCATGAACAATGAACATTTGTAATATACAAAGCAACATAAATGATCTACTGTATAACAAAGAATGAGAAATATTCTAAACCACCCTCAGGAAACCCTTCACATAATATAGGGCCTAATTCAGACCTGTTCGCTCGTTAGGGTTTTTTTTTGCAGTCTTGCGTTCGCATAGTCGCCGCCCATAGGGGAGTATATTTTCACTGTGCAAGTGTGCAGACGCACGTGTAGCAGAGCTGTACAAACAGATTTTGTGCTGTCTCTGCACAGCCCAGGACTTACTCAGCCGCTGCGATCACATCCCATCAGCCTGTCCGTGACCGGAATTGATGTCAGGAACCCTCCCTGCAAATGCATGGACACGCCTGCGTTTTTCCAACCACTCCCAGAAAATGGCCAGTTGACACCCACAAACGGCTTCTTCCTGTCACTCTCCTTGCGAATGCCCGTGCGACTGGATTCTTTGCACAAACTCATCGCAGAGCAGCGATCCGCTTTGTACCCATGCGACGTGCCGGCGCATTGCGGTGCATACGCATGCGCAGTTTAGACCTGATTGCCCGCTGTACGAAAATGCAGCCTAGTGATCAGGTCTGAATTAGGCCCATAGAGAGGGAGAATAGGTAGTGTCTGTGTAACTGTGTATATGTGCTCTCCTGATACTGTGGGCAAGATGCATCATTGCTAGGAAAGTGATAAAAAAAAGAGAGAGAAAAAAGTGCCAGCCAATCAGCTCGTACCTGTCAAGTTACAGGCTGTGTTTGAAAAATGATAGTTAGAAGCTGACTGGCTGTTCCTTTTTTGCTGTCCATTTTATCCCTCTCCAAGTGATGTTGCATCTAGCTATCTATGTTTAATGACAGGAGACAGCGCCCTGCTTGGTCCCAGGCATTGGCAGCTCCAGAGGAGGGGCTGGAGGTCCGTTCAAATTTCAAATAGGGGAGCCACACCAACTGCCATTTCAAACTGACTCACTGGCTGTTGGTGTGGCTCCCCTATTTGAATTTGAAACTAACCTGCAGCCCCACCTCTGGAGCCGCCACTGGCAGGCCAGGGCACCCACAGTGAGCACCTTCACCCAGTGTCTTTTGTTGCTCTGGTTGGCACAGGACATTGACTTAGGCAGATGCCTCTATATATAGTTTCAGGAGCCGTCTATGGCGGCAGTGTTCTGAGGTTGGCATACAGCAGATCGCAGCCCAGTACTGTACTAATGGTTCCTAAGGAAACAGAACTCTCACTTGGACCTTAATGAGTGTTTCACATGCTGTATAAATGTAGTGGTTGTATGTTGGACACTGGGGTAATTAATGTAAAAAAGGTGAGGTGGTAATGCACACACGTCCCATACGGGTGTGGATCATAGGGTAGACAGTAACTAGGTCGACTACTATCGGTCGACAGTGACTAGGTTGACACCTGAAATAGGTTGATGCGGTCATTAGGTCGACATGGATTAGGTCAACATGGAAAAGGGACGACATGAGTTTTTTATTTATTTTTGCTGTCGTTTTTTTCGTTAAGTGACCGGGAACCCCAATTAGTGCACCGTGTCCCTTCGCATGGCACGCTTCGCTCGCCACGCTTCGGGCAAGGTGCCTCACTCCACTACTGCTGCGCTCGGCACAGGTTACTATTCCCAATCGTAGTCCACGAGGATCGTAACGTCTGAAAAAGTTGTAAAAAAAAAAATTGTGAAAAACTAATGTCGACCTTTCCATGTGTCGACCATTGTCATGTCAACCTAGTGACCATGGCGACCATGTCGACCTAATGCATGTTGATCAATAGTGGTCGACCTAAGTGCTGTTGACCTAAAGACCGGATACTGTCCCATACACCTATCCTGTTGTGCCTGACAGTCTCAGACTGCTGTGCCATATGAATCATGCCTTGCTGAGTGGTTGGCACTTGCGGTCTTTGCCATGGCTACAAGGGTGGTTGGAAGAGGGCGTGCCACATTACGGCCTTGCCCCGGGTAACAAAAATCCTAGTTTCGGCCTGCACTATGCTGTTGTATGTCCCTATGCTCAGGTTAGCTTCTGCCCATATTAACGTATGGCAAGATATAGCAACAGCAGTAGCAAGCAACCACATCTGAATCGGGCCCGATGTGCAGTAAGGAAGAGCAATACAGTATGACTGTTTTTAAATAAAAAAACAGTAGATTTACTAAAGCCTCTTAAAACCACTTAACTGGCATGGTCAGATTTCATGCAACTGCGCCATCCCACCATGTCCCCCCTTTTTTGACGAGGAAATCTGTTCTGCAGATGTGCATAATATAATGTATAATTATTAAAAAAAATAATTTTTCAACTTTATTAAATAAAATATATTTTAAAAAACAATGTTGTTAATGCTCTTGAAGAGAAAAATCGTCAGTTAAGTGGTACAGACAAAGTGGTGTTGGCCATAGCAACCAATCAGATTCTGTTTATCATTTTCTAGAATGCAGTAGAGAAATGATAGATAAAACCTGATTGGTTGCTATGGACAGCACCACTGCTTGTCTGTTTTAGAAGCTTTAGTAAATCTACCCCTTACTCTTGAAATAATTTGGCATATAAAGGACAGTAACCAATAAAGATGAGCCATATGTTTCACGGACACCAGCAGCTTGCCATTCTCTGGGACATCTGGTGGTATTAACTGGATGTGTCAAATGCACAAATGGATTACAAGTGCCCAGCACTCGTTATAGATCTGTCTGGAAAGGAACTGGAGACAGTATATTGAATAAGTACTGTAGGTCTACATAAAGGACAATAGGACTCATGTAAAAAGAGCAGTGTATTTAAATTGATGTGCTTTATACATACAGAAGCTGGCATCATTGAATGTGTTGAATTTTATCTCCAATCCCAGAGTAACCAGAATAAAGGCAACAAACAAACAAACAAACCCACAGGCATACTGTAGATGTACTGCACCTATAAGGCGCCCATAATTTTATTGCAATTTACATAAACACTTCTTTAAGCTATCTTACCACTAAAATAACGTCACGGACACGGTTAGCTGTAGTTAAAGGTCAGACGATATTTATTGATCGCTGACCTGTTCTTTAAACTATAATTGTAATTGAATTGATTTTATATTGGAGGATGGCAAAGGAAAAAGTCGCTACCAGACACCAGCTCCAGTCATTTAGCTTGAAACACAAAAACTGAGGAGGGGACTAAACCACACCGCCTCCTCCCTGCATAACCCGCATTGTGCAGGACTCACCACTCTTATCTCTGGCAAACGTTCAGTTCCCGCAGGGGAACGTCATGTCCAACCGCAAGGTAAGAACACACCTGCCGTCCTTCTAAAGAGGGTGCCCCACAATGACCACTTATGCCCATCTGACCTCTGGTTGGTAGCGACTTCCCGCCAATCTGGCTGTCAAGAGCCCACCGAGAAAGACAAGATGCAGGAAAAAATATAGTCAGGGCGGGCGGGAGGGCATTCCAAAATGGCAAGAGGAAGTCTGAGGCACATGACTATGTCTTATATATTATTCCGAGACCAACCCCTAAACCCTTGACGGACAGCCCTATAATCCTATAGGAAAAATACCAGAGAAAACACTAATCTACCTAGCAACTGCTTAGTCATAAACAACCAATCACAAAAAATTGGGCTCTTATATGGCCTCAGGCTTATGCAGCCTTCAGCTAATCTAAGGCGCCCATAATTTTATTGCGATTGACATAAACACTTCTTTAAGATAGCTTACCACTAAAATAACGACACACTAAAATAACGACACGAACACGGTTAGCTGTAGTTAAAGGTCAGACGATATTTATTGATCGCTGACCTGTTCTTTAAACTATAATTGTAATTGAATTGATTTTATATTGGAAGATGGCAAAGGAAAAAGTCGCCACCAGGCACCAGCTCCAGTCATTTAGCTTGAAACACAAAAACTGAGGAGGGGACTAAACCACAACACCGCCTCCTCCCTGCATAACCCGCATTGTGCAGGACTCACCACTCTTTTCTCTGGCAAACGTTCGGTTCCCGCAGGGGAACGTCTAAATGTCCAACCACAAGGTAAGGACACACCTGCCGTCCTTCTAAAGAGGGTGCCCCACAATGACCACTTATGCCCATCTGACCACTGGTTGGTAGCGACTTCCCGCCACAAAGGTTTAACAAACCGCACCGCCATCCAAACCAATAAAAACCAGGAAAACAAGATCGCTAACGGAAAGGACCAAAACCCCATTTAAGAAAACCCGAAAACTCCAGCCGGAGAAAACGAACCCCATCCTCCTTGTAGAACTGCCACTGACGCAGTACAAGCAGAGGATGCCTGACAACTACTCCACCCAAAAGCCGTAACAACAACGAAACAGCAGAATTACCATCTGGTGGGCTTTCTCAATAGCTGAGAAAAGCACCGCCCCCTCCAATGCAAAAACGCTGGACTAATTGACCACCCAATTCGGATCTCCGGCCAGTGACAATGTGGCCCATGAAATCAGCCTTAATGAACGAATTGAGGTAGATGCTGTCGACGCGACCCCTATCAGCGCCACCCAAAACGCAGGACAATACCGCCAGGACGACCCCAACTATGCTCACGGTGGCAAAGGAGCTGTACAAATACCTCTCATTATCCCTTAACCACGGACAACCAACCAACAAACCACCCTGACCAAAACATCAGCTGTCCTACGCGCCAAGGAATGCCCTGCCGCCCCAAATTTATAAGAGTGTCCAACCAGCCACTCCTGTTCAAACCATCGACGGCTGCAAAAGAAAAACACCCTAACATCATCACACTGACATACATCACATAGGAAAACCAAGTGACAGAGAACAGAATTAACCCAAGTGAAGGAGAAAACTCAAAAAACCTCCCGTGGACCTTTGAGGAGCCAATTATAATTAGGCCCCCTCGGAGGAAAATGTAAAAATTCACTTCACACCCTCGATTCCTGAACGCTACCCGTTCAAAAACCGACGGGTAAACAAGTTTTTGGGTTAGCGCAACAGGCGAAACTAAACATTATCCACATGCAGAAGAACTTATAGTAAGCATACCTCCACGGACCACCTCCTGAATAGCTGCCGTGGAGGACCCTGTGGCTGCGGTACGGTAGCCACCCCCATCAGCAAGGAATAGGACCCAAAAAGTATACCTCCAACGGACCACCTCCTGAATAGCCGCCGTGGAGGACCCTGTGGCTGCCGCATGGTAGCCACCCCCATCCGCAAGGAATAGGACCTAAGAAGTATACCTCCAACGCCCCAGCTCCTGAAACGGCTGCTGTGGAGGACCCTATGGCAGCCTCCCCAATTCGCAAGGAAACAGGACCTAAGCAGTATACCTCCAACGGCCCGCTCCTGAATAGCCGCCGTGGCGGGCACAACGGCTGCCGCATGGTCAGCCGCCCCAATCCGCAAGGAATATGACCTAAAAAGTATATCTCCAATGGCCCAGCTCTGGAATAGCTGCTGTGGAGGACCCCGTGGCTGCCGCATGGCAGTCTCCCCCATCCGCAAGGAATAGGACCTAAAAAAAAATATATATATACCGCCAACGGCCCAGCTCCTGAACAGCAGCCGCGGAGGACCCAGTGGCTGCCGCATGGTAGCCACCCCCAACCGCAAGGAATAGGGCCTAAAAGTACACCCCCAACGACCCAGCTCCTGAACAGCTGCCGTGGCGGACCCTGTGGCCGCCGCATGGTCAACCGCCCCATTCCGCAAGGAATGGGTACCGACCCCAAACACAGCAGCAAACTGTAAATTAGAGAGAGGACCAGCGAGCGCCTGTATCAGCAACTGGTGCGCCCCCCCGGAGGCCCATCTATTCTCATGCGCCAGGCGCAGCGGGCAGACACCCACCTCCTCCTGGGCCTCCAAGGACACCCAGCGACCCCCAGCTGCTTGATCTGATTTGGATCACACCATCCTGCAGAGTCACCGACCATCCTGCACACGCATTACAGAAAAGGCCCCGGAATCTTGAAATGCCTGCTGCTCGCCACTACTCGCTTACCCACCAAACCCAGAAGAAAGCCAAGCAAGGGCTAATCTAAAACAGGGGGGGGGGGCACCTCCAACACCGCCTCGGCGACAGGAGGCAGCACATCCAGCAACTCCGCCAAAAATTGCCACGTAGCAGGCCTACGGGTATCAGCAGGTGCGGGGCGCACCCTAACCCCAACCCTTAAGCGCACGAAAGGGGCGAAGACCAGGTGGGGTCCGCCAGACCGCACAGCCTAGAACGGAAGCAAATGCCCGTAAGGGCAGGATACATGGCTGCCTTGGACCTACCTCCCAGACAGGCTGGTTCTGGCGCTCTGTGCGGCCCGGGTGGCAATAGGGGGCATGGCTTCGTACAGGGGGCGTGGTCATTTACGCCCCCTGTACAGACTGAAATGATGTGCGGTGCGCGATGACGTCATCGCGCACCGCACAGCAAAGGTCCTCTCCACGAAGGGAAACTAGACACGTAGCGTCTAGTTCCCTTCATGGAGAGGAACTTTGCTGTGCGGTGCGCGATGATGTCATCGCGCACCGCACAGTAAAGGACCTCTCCACGAAGGGAAACTAGACGCGTACACGTCTAGTTTCCCTTCACAGCGGCAGCGGGGGCGGCAGCGGCCAGCGGCAGCAGGGGGGCAGCGGGGGGCACACAGCAGCAGCGGATCTTGCCCTAGTGCGGCGCCCTCCGGACGGCGCCCTGCGCCCTCCGGGAGGCGGCGCCCCGGGCAAAAGTCCTGCTTGCCCGTGGCAAGATCCGCTACTGCTCCCAGATAACACTCGAACACGAAAACCCTCAAACCGTCTACCAGGGACACACCCGCTGTATCCAACCTACTGAAAAAACACCAGGACGTAGCAGACGCCCCAAACGAGGAAGGAGCCAACGCTTGCCTAGTCCGAGTAGCCACCCGTACAATCTGCCCGACAGAAGACGGGCATGAGAAAACCTATGTCGCCACCCCCGGAAACCACTCACGGCACTTATCAAACTGAAATGAGACAAAGCATCCGCAAACCCAATCCGACTCCGGGAGCGCAATGGTAAAACTGCGCCGCAAGCAGACAAACAGATGTCGCAACAGTCGCAAAGCCTAGGGGGACCGGAGGGAACAAGGAGGAGGAGGCCCGAAAAACCTCCCCGTCACAAGACTATAGGACTGAAGACAGAATCCACGAAAACATCTCTGATCTCGCGGGAAGGGAAACTGCGTGATGCTACCTGGCCGACAGCGGGCCGTAGGTTTCCTGCAAACTATGCCACCCATGGGGATAAACCTGCTCGCAAAAAAGGGGGGGAGCTGAACGACGACTGCACCCGCTAAAACCAAACTTCGCGTTGCCCCAAGCAGTGGTTAACAAAAACCAAAAGTGTCAGTAACTTGTCAGCGGGGAGGCGACAGCAACCCGCCATTGTGCCCAGTGCCAACCCCTGAAAACTCAGGCAACCGGTAGGGCCATAGCAGCGCACCGCGGCAACGGGAAACACCCAGGACCCCAAACAAGACATGGCCACCTACAGAAGGATAGCTGCAAACCGAAATGCCTCCCAGACCCATGAAGAGAAAATAGTCCTGGTAGCGAGCAACACCGGGGTGGGGCCGGAGACGGACAGTATGCACCAACGCAAGAAAGTGCCGCATTTCTCAAAGAGGCACATGAGACAGAAACCCCAGGGACATGCACCTGTCCGCAGAAAACTGGCACCTAATCGAGGCCCGAAAAATTGCAGGGGATAGGGGCGCAGGGGAAGAGGCGAAACCACGACCCAACGTATAAGTTAGCCAAAAAGGAGGTACCCGGCCCATATTCATGAAATAAAACGCAGAGTCCCTAAAAGACTAATACTCACCCTGCGCACGGTCTCGGAAACGGAGCATGAAAAGAAACCCCATGAGGATAAGACCAATGTAGGATGAGGCGGAACTAGCCCAGGGTCCTTGGGCACCAACCCCACAGGGAAGATGCACAAGTCGTGAAGAGAGGAAAAAACGGCATAGAGCCCACACGAGCCCCAAGCTGGTTCTGCGTCCACCTTCCGCTGGACCTGATGCGGGTGTTAGGTTCCTGGTGCTCAGAACAAGGGAGATGTTCATGAAGTGAGTCCCGAGCACCAGGACGTAACGCTGGGAAAGGGGAATGGAAAGGGAATAGCCCCTGGCGCCCTAACTCTGTTGTCTCACCCGTGCTATCGGAAATCCCTTGCGAGACTATGGTTTCTTGAGCCCTTGGCAGCCACGTTTGAAGGGCGGATTATGTCTGCCCAACTCCGGTGCCCCCCGGTCTTAATGAGAGACAAAGGGAAATCCGAGGCAGAATGATAACAAGAGGACCTCTAACTAAGCAAACAGGCCAGGGGCTACAAGCTAACTAAAAACCTAAAGTATGTGCGGAGAAACCGCCAAAGGAAAAGAACAACAAAGGAAATGCTGATCACACGCCGACACAATACCTTTGTGTACCGGCGGTGACAGCATAAGCAGAACCCTCTGCAAAACACCAGGGACAGAAACAATAATGGAATACAGCGGCCTAGGCCAACGGACGCGGGAGAGCCGCTACTCACGGAACCGGTACGAATACTGGCAAACGGACAGGAACTTCTAATGCTGCCGACACCGACTCTCAGAACTGGAGGACAGGCAGAATCCCAAACGACAGACCGGTGGACACCAGGAAGCCAGAAGACTTGACCAGGGACAGGCAAAGCCACTGGAACTCAGGGCAGGAACGCCTCACAGCAGGACACGGGATCAGACACAGGAATCGACACAGGGACTGACACAGGAATCGACACAGGGACTGACACAGGAATCAACACAGGGACTGACAGGAACCAGCTCAAACTTCAAGCAGACTGCAAACCAAGGAATATCACCAGCATCTGTGAATTGCAAACAACCAGCATATAACAGAGAGGCCTAATTAATAATCCCATGCAGCTGCCCTGTTGCATGACTCTAAACTGACAAGATGCAATTAGCAGCCAGGTGAGGCTGAACACATGGGAACAAGCTGCAATTACACAGACTCACCAGCGGCAGCAGACAAGAGTATTCTAAAACAGAGCAACGGGAAATCCTGGCATGCAAGACAACTTTATAAACATAAAATAGGAATGAACCACTACGTGTGGTTCATAACAGCGGGACAGCGTGAGCGGACATAAAACGCCGGCGCGCCACCACGGGCAGGTTACCCGCTCGTGGCTGGGGCACCGTCACTGGACGGGTGACGGGCCTCACAAATTTGCATGAGTGACGAAAACGGGATTGGACGCCTGTGGTGTACTAGCCCCTGCCACAAGCGAAACCCCCTCTTCCTACCAAGGAGCGCAAAACAGAAGCACCAACTGTGAGGGGCCTGCGATCTGGAACCCCACTGTGCGGTCCGGCCTGCCGGGTGACCCCCAACCACAAACCCAAGGAAAAAACGACGTTCCCAACTCGATCACGATGGACTTCACGTCGTAATCTCCACAAGCGGAAACCTAGGATTTAAATTGCCTGACACAAAACTGCACCATGTGGAGATACGCGGCAGGTCGCGACCCGGTGCCACAATCCGCAAAATCCAAAACCGTAACCACAGATGAAAGTACGGAAAGCCGTTTCCCCAATGCCCCCCCCCCCCGTCTGCCTTCTCCACGAACCGCAGGGGGCGGAGGGAACAGCAGCCGCCGGCGCCCTGCCTATCCGAGACGCCTAATACCACGCGCCGCGCAATGAGCCTAGCCAACTAACACGGAAACCAGAGGAACCCTACAGAGGTTAAAAAGTACTGTAACAATAAGGAGAAACAACAGCATCTCGGCGGTGCGTGTTCCGCTGCCGCTGCATCCCTCCTCGACCTCCGGTTCCTCCGTGCTGACGCCCTGACTCCCCCGGACCGGCAGACACCTGCGCAGACAAAAATAGAGGGGACAACAAGCGCAGGAAGCGCCCACGCTTCGACGACGAAACAGGAGGCACAGTCAGGAGGGGGGCGCCCCGAGGGCAGGTGACCGACCACGCAGGCTGAACCCCAGGGACCAAAACTGAGCCAATAGGGTGAAAATTTGCAGGGGGTAAGAGCCACCAGACCCGGGTGGCGCGCCACGGAAGATGTGGTAACCGTCTGCACCATGGGGCAGGGACGAGCTCCGGGTAAAAACTGCTGGAACCGACCCCCGGCAAACCCAGCCGCTGGAGAAACAAGGGCCAGGCAGGTGGAACGATGCCACCACAGGTGACTGCGCCGCCACCATCCGCACCATCGCAGCCCGGCACTACGAGGGCACCTGCAAGCCGCGACACGGGGAGGGCGCAGGACGGAGCAGCCCCGTGCTAGAAGGGGGGGGGGCTACGCGGGAGAGCCCCCGCTGCGAGCCCAGCGGCAGGCGACCCCCGGTAAAGGGGCCACCCGCGGAACGGCAACCCCCACCGCAAACCCGTCCCCAAAACCAGGGTGCCTGGGCCATGATCCCCCACCCACCCCCACGGAGGGAACCCACAACCAGCCCCCCAGCCTGGTGGCACACCCCAGCTGCACCTAGCAGCAGAAATCATGGCGCGTTGAAACTGCTGCTGCCCCATCCCCACCCCGGCCATAAGACACGCAGCCAGCCCCAGGCCGACCGGCACCACGTGGGCTCACAGGGCCGGAAACGGGGAGGGGGCAGGGGACGCACCCGGAGCAGCCGGTCCGGAGGAGAGAGCCGCTCGCGGCCCAAACAGTCACCGGGGATGACCCCCGTGACCGCAGCCGCACAGCGCCAGAGCCCGCTGTGGTAGGGGCACCACACCACCCCGTCCAGCAGCAGGGGGAGAAGCGGGGTCCGTGGCGCAACGACCCCGCCGTGCACGGTCGGATGCCGGGACGGAGACAGGGGAGACCCCGCTCCAGGGACGACAGCGCCGGAAGCCCGCGGCTGCAGCCAAACGAAGGGGGGGGGGGAGAGGACCAGCAGGTATGCGGGCAGAGGAGCGAGCGCGGGGGACAGGGACACAAGGACCATATTGAAATAAATAAAAAACACATAGGGAGAAGAGGGGGGGGTGTGCAAAAACAGGGCCAAAAGGAGACACCAAAAGAAATGACTTAAAACAATATATACATGCAACCTGTACTCAGCCTTCCTGGGCCATTCCAAAATGGCAAGAGGAAGTCTGAGGCACATGACTATGGCTTATATATTATTCCGAGACCAACCCCTAAACCCTTGACGGACAGCCCTATAATCCTAGAGAAAACACTAGTCTACCTAGCAATTGCTTAGTCATAAACAACCAATACCAAAAAAATGGGCTCTTATATGACCTCAGGCTTATGCAGCCTTCAGCTAATCTAAAGGCATGTAGTGTAATGGTATGACTGTACAAAAACAGTATCCCTGGCTTCATCCATAACCACCAAGCAGCTAGAGGCAAAGGGGAACATCTTGCAATGGCCGATGTCTTCATCCACCACGCCTGACAGATAGCAGTTGCACGGTATACAGGATACATTAAATAATGATCAGTCAGACAGCAATCTGTAATGCAAGTACTGTAGAGATGTGTGGTTCGGTTCTCCAGAAATCCACCTGAATTTTGTGGATTTGAACCGAACCATAACCCGGTTCTGATCTCCAGTTTGGATCTTCCCGCGTTTTGTAATTTGGTTTAAAAATCCAATTTCCTGATTTTTGAATTCCAAAAATTACATTACCTGCTTTGTTTCCAGTTTTTATAAGCAATGATTATTTATTGGTTTTTAGATTTGAATCTAGGGGTGTTTGCCGGGTCAAATCTTGTGTTTTGGTTTTGGATCTGTATCTCCTTCGTGTTTTGGATCTGGATTCGTTTTGCCAAAACCACCCTTGTGGGTTTTGGTTTTGGATCTGTATTTATTTTAGAAAACTCATAAAAACAGCTAAAATTACAGAATTTTGGCCTGTTTATTGTTCCTACAGTATTATTAATCTCAATAACATCCATTTCCACTCATTTCCAGTCAATTTTAACCCCCTCACCAACATAGGCCAAAGCCTGGCTAAGCAAAAGAGCAGCGGCACAAACACACGGCAGTTATTTCTGTTTAAAAATGTTTTAAAAATGAGTAATGTATTATCAATAACCAATCGAACCAACTTGCAAGTACTATCAATAGAAAACAATCCAACACAGAAATTTACTGAGAATCGTGTGTGAAATATCACTGCTCTAAAGTAGTTAAGAAACAGCAAAGAAAAAAACAAAACAAATCAATGTGTAAAATAGCAACAGCAGACATTAATGCCCGCTACACAAGTGCCCCCAGCACATGGCTATTCTCGGTGCCCAGTCTGTACCTCTTCTGCGGCCCCTGGGTCACTGCTGACTGGCACCCTGTGCCCATGTAAAGCCCCAATCAATCAGCCTTTTGTGAAGCAGCTCCCCAAAATCTCCCCAATCACAAAAAACAGCATTCCGTATCAGCGTAGTAGAGTGAATAATACTTTGGGACACACAGTTAAATATTGACCAGGTTACAGTACTGGTCAAATACAGCGCTGGTCGGATACAGTGCAGGTCAAACACAGAGGGGGCTACAGTGCAGGTTGGATACAGTACGCGTTGGATACAGTGTGAAATACAGTGTGGTTTGGATACATTGCAGATTACAGTTAGGGTCGGATACTGTGCAGGTAACATACAGTGTGGGTTGGCTATAGTGCAAGGTCAAATACAGTGTGCATCGGATACAGTACTTGATACAGTGCAGGTCAGATACAACAATAGTGCACTTACTGTGGCTGGGAGTGTCGGCGTTGTCCTCAGCGCGGGGCTGTGCACAGTGCGGGGGTGTCCTCAATGCAGAGGTGCAAGCGGTGTCCTCAATGTGGGTATGCCAGCAATGACAGCAGTGGTGGTTGAAGCCAGGGTCCTCAGTGCAGGGGTGTTGGCAATGCAGGGTTGCCGACAGTGTCCTCATTGTGGGGGCACCAGTAGTGTGAGGGTGCCAGCGGCGTCCTCAATGTGGGTATGTCAGTGCTGTTGGCATCGGGGAGGGATTTAGGCATTGTCAGCAATGCAGTGGTGCCGGCCGTGTTTTCAGTGAAGGGGTGCCAATGGTGTCCTCACTGTAGGGGTGCCAGCAGTGTCGGCAGTGCGGGTGTCCCAGTGGTGTCCTCAGTACAGGGGTGCTGACCAGGGACGTGCAGTGAGGTAAATGGCTGAGGAGGCATTGGCTAGTACCAGAGCCAGATTTGCAAACAATATACAGTATGAGCCAAACGGTACATGTTGGCATTATACATAGGTGCAGCAGTATATACTCCTGGAAATTTGGTGTGTTTTTATCAGAGATGTGTGGAAAAGATGGGCAGGTGTGTCACTGCCTCACCTCCCATAAACTTTTTACCCCAGAGTTTTGACTATAAAAATGATTAGAATAATACAAAGAAGATATTTCTAACATATTCTTTGTATTTTTCATATACTTTTTACAGTCAAAACTCTGGTGCAAATGTTACTATTACAGGAAATGCTCTGCCTCACCCCGCAGCATGTCACTGGTGCTGATGGTGTCCTCACTGCAGGGGTGCCGGCAGTGTCGGCAGTGCGGGTGTCCCAGTGGTGTCCTATGTGCTGGGGTCTGCCGGTGTCTGCAGTACGGGGGTGCCAGTGGTGTCTTCTGTAGGCGGGAGCCAGTGGAATTGGCAGTGTGGGGGTGCCACTGGTGTCCTCTGTATGGGGGAGTTGGCATGGTGGGCTGCATCCTCTTTGTGCAGGTGTGGGCAGTGTAGGGGCGCTGGCTGTGTCAGCAGTGCAGGAGTGCATGCGGTTTCCTCAGTGCATGGGTGCTGGCAGTGTTGGCAATGCAGGAGCGCCGGAGGTGTCCTCAGTGCAGGAGTGTTGGCAGTGTCCTCAGTGATGAAGTGCCGATGGTGTCCTCACTGCAGGGGGCAATAGTGTCGGCGGTGCGGGTGTCCCAGTGGTGTCCTCAGTGTAGGGGTGCTGATGGTGTCCTCATTGCAGGGGTGCCGGCAATGTCGGCAGTGTGGGTGTCCCAGTGGTGGCCTATGTGCGGGGGGTTCTGGCTGTGTCGGCAGTGTGGGGGTGCCAGTGGTGTCCTCTGCGTTGGGGTGCCACTAGTGTCCTCTTTACGGGGGAGTAGGCAGTGTGGGCTGCATCCTCTGTGTGGAGGTGTTGGCAGTGCTGGGGTGCTGGCTTTGTCAGCAGTGTAGGAGTGCCTGAGGTGTCCTCAGTGCAGGAGTGTCAGCAGTGTCCTCAGTGCAGGGTTGCCAGCAGACAGCTCTCAGCCAATCAGCATATCCCCATAGGCTACAATGGAGTAAGATGGATTCCCCCACCGCACTAATAGTGCCGTTGCCCGCACTGCCAACACCGCCACCCACACTGCAGACACTCCCACACTGCCAGCACCTCTCAGCCAATCAGCGGTCAGCCCATTTAATACAATGAGACAGGCGCCTGAGCCAAAACCTCAGGATCCGACAGCGGGATCCTGAGGCTTTGCCTCGATATGGGATCCAGGCCAGGCAGGAAGATCCGAGCTGTGGAAGATTGCCCTGGATACCCTATATTTGGGTGGGTTCGGTTCTCTGAGAACCGATCCCGCTCATCTCTATTTTAAACCAAAACCGAACAAAAAAAAACAAAATACGATAAGGAATTAGAACCAAAATGAAAACACATGGCTAAATGCAAGTCTCCAGAGTCTTCGACTGGCAGAGAAGAGACGTAAGTCGCACAGTACAGTATTTTCTGCCATACTATTACAGGTGGAGGCCCGTGCTGGGGAGGGAGCATAGGAAAGTATAGGAAACTAATTGCTTGTATAACAATAACATTGCATAAAGCACACATGAGGGAGTAAGAGTTTTTGTTTTGTGTTAAATGAACCAAGTGACCTTTATATATTTTTTTCAGAGAAAATGGGGACTTATTTTTGGTTATAATAGCTAGTAATAGCTAATAAATGGCAGTAGACTAACAGCCAGCCAGAAAGAAAGGTATTGGAGTTAATGAGGTTTAATTCTATATATATAAATGCGAAAGCCCTCACTGATAAAGGGACAGGACAGGATTGTCTCTTGGTTGGTGCACTTAGAGAAAATTAATATAATGTGTATTATTAAAAAACTCATCACTAAAATTCTCTTACTTCCCGAAATGTTAGGAAGCTGAAATTAAACATAGGTATTCTTCAGGCGGGAAATAGGAAAATTATGTAATTAGAATTTTAATAAACCTCCCCTGAGTGGATGAAAAGCGGGTTGACATAATGACGTCATTACCAATACGTAGCTTGCGTTGCGTGAACAATAATACCCAAATGGACAATGAGATAAAAATTTGGATTGCACCTCCAGTGTGTAGAATTTAATAAACTACGAAAATGGTCTTGTCACTTTTTACCGTATCTACTACGGGTTCTCCTCGGGTAATGCCAAACACCATGGATTACTATTTACTTACATTAAAACATCTCAAAATTCATATCTCTATATATTTACCAAATTTTTAACACTCATTTATAATCAGGGGCGGATTGGGAACAAAAAGCGGCCCTGGAAAAATTTGTACTAGTGGCCCCACATGGGCAGCACCAGAGGTGTAAGTTCCAGCCATGGGCCATGGCAGCAGCACCCTCCCCCCAAGACTTTCCAGATAGTGGGCATGTCCAGCATCAAGGGGGGAGTTAAAAAGAAATACAATTAAATATTATGAGCACATTATATGATATACCTTCAGAATTTAGGAAACTATATCATTCTTTAGAAAGATATATTTTCTTGCTTATTACACCAACCGTATCCCAATCACTATTCACTCAATCTTATATGTCAGCCAAGCAGGCAGAGCATATACTAGATCATCTGCAATCACAGGCTAAGTGGCAGTAATTTTCATATATGCAAATTATTTTGCATCTTATTCATTATGTCTATAAAAAGGACCACATGTCCTCAAACAAAACAGGCCCCACGGGTGCGTCGGCCCACCGGGAATCTTCCCTGTAAACCCTATGGCCAATCCACCTCTGTTTATAATTGCAACCGTGAAAATCGGAAACTCCTGTGTGAAGAACGGTTAGAACAGCTAGTAGATATATGAAGTGGAATGTGATCAAAACAATTTGTAAAAATGTGAGGGTTTTGGTTTCCTAAAACTATTCATGAAATTAAACATGGCAAGGGGGAGATGTATCAAACCTCCAAAAGAGGACAGGTGGAGGGCTTTCTGTCAGAATGTTGACAATAAAAATGTTGACACTGTAATGTTGACATGTTCTGAATGTCAACATTCAGGATGTTGACATACAAATGTAGCCACGCTCATCTGAGCTGCTGCTATGTTTTTGCATGTATGTATGCATGTGCGCGGCTTGTGTTTATATTTGCACCCGTGGCTCATGGGCAATGAGTAGATGGTCATATCGCAAATTTTGTAAAGGCCCGCATACACATCATACCCCAAGAGTCATATTAACACCAATATAGGTTGGGATGCTAGTTACATGAAATATCTCATTACTAGAAATAATGCGAATGACAGTTGACAGATTTGAATGATGTTTGAACAAAAATCTGATGGTTATGATAGTAGAGAAACTATAACTATAGAGATGGGCAGAGCCGGCCCTAACCAATATGGTGCCCTAGGCAAGATTTTTGCCTGGTGCCCCCTAGCACCACCGCTAGTTCTGCTTCTGACCCAGCACCCCTTTCACAGCACCATCACCCCTCACCCATTGCAGTCCTCATTTTGGTGCTCCTACCCCCTTTATTTTAAATAGAAACAGTGCGCACATTTGGCGCACAGCCCATAAAGGGTCGTGTTCTTGTTGGGAAGGGGCATGGGCACACAATAGTATTCCCAATTCAAATTACGCCACAATAGTGCAACTTTATTCATATTATATCATGTGATAGTGCCCCTTATTCGCATTACACCACACCATATTGCTCTTTATTCACATTAGACCACACAGTAATGCTCTTTCTATACATTACGCCACACAGTAGAGGGTCTTATACACACAATGCCTCACATTAATAATGCCTTTATACACATAATACCACATAGTAACGCCCCGTACACATTATTAATGTCCTTATAAACATAATGCACCTTACACATTATGCCAACCTTTATTAATGCCCTTATACACATAATGTCCCTTACACATATGCCGCACATTATTAATGCCCTTATACACATAATTACACACATAGTGCCCCTTACATATATGCCGCACATTATTAATGCATTTATACAGATGACACACATAATGCCCCTTACACATATGCCGAATACTACTGCACAACCAACCCACCTGTACACAGCACTCACACTGCCGCTAACACTGTGACCTATGCCTCTTCTTGAATACAGATGTCTTTACATCTTACCTTAATATGCCATGCAGCAGGAGATGCCTGGCATGAGTCAGTTGGCAGCTCTAGGCCAGCTCTGCTAACATCAGGCACCTTTTTTTTGCCAAAAATGTGTCTTATTTGCATTACTTTGTGGCTAGTATGCACAAGCAGCTTCTGTTGATTAATATGATATGCGGCATGTCTATATTCTGTGTGTGAATGTGGCTGTATCTGCATACAAAATGCTACATTACAGTGATTTCCAGGAATAAACTGTAACGTAGCATTTCGTATGCAGATACAGCCGCAGTCACACACAGAATATAGGCATGCTGCATATCATTTTAATCAGCAGAAGCTGCTTGTGCCCCATGGCACCTTTATTGTGTCAGAAAAGGCCCCATGGCACCTTTATTTTGTCAGAAAAGTTTATCTTATACATTATAGATTCCAAATGCCCTAGGCATTTGCCTAGTTTGCTTATGTCTAGGGCTGGCTCTGGAGGTGGGTCTTTAAAGAAAAAAGATTAACCATTTATGTCAGTCTACTACAGTATACACGTACATCAGCTTTTCAGTGTGTACCTGAAATATTCAATAACTCATTTTATAGGGAGAGGTCAGAATGCCAGCACATGAAATACTGGCACCAGAATCCCGACTTGTGGCCCAAATTTCCAGCACAGGAAATCCAACATCACTTGAAATACCAATAACGGAATCCCGACCACTGATATCCAAAACCTAAGTATGCCGGGGTCTCCTAGATTTTAGTAGCAGGGGAACGGGGGTGGGTGGGGAAAGGGGGAAGGGGAGGGTTTAGGCTGCAGGAAAGGGAGGGTTAGGCTGCGGGGGGGGGGAGGGGGTTAGGTTTAGGGACCACCGGTGGAGAGTTAGGGTTAGGCTGCAACGGGGAATGTTATGGTCAGGCTGCGGGAAGGGAGTATTGGGGAGTATGGGGGGAGGGTAAGCATACTTACCCAACCCCTGTCAGGATTCTGAGCATTTAGATGCAGGTGTTGATGTTATTACCGCCGCATCCCAAACGCCAGTATTTCGTGTCACACCCATTTTATACCCATTACCTTTATTTTGTCAGAAAAGTTTATCTCATACATTATAGATACCAATGATGCTTCACTGTAGTTTCAAAATTTAGATAAGACAGAAATTGATCATTGATTCATGTACTGTACATTCCGTGCTGCCTGCCTCTACACTAAGGGTCAGTATGGGGGAGCAGTAGCAGTATTACTGCATTTATTAGAAGGGTGAAGTGGTTATTCCAGATCAGAGATACTAATTTCTTTATCGTCATTCTGATCTTTATTAATAGCTATTTTCAATTCAATAATGTCTATTAATCTCAAGTTAAATATTATTTGTGATATAGTTGTTCTACTTATTCTGTCATTAATAAATGTGTATGTCACTGTCAGAGCTGGCAACATAAATCTTGGGGCCCGGTACAATGATTTATTTTGGGCCCCCTCTCCTACATCACCTCCAAGCTCACTACCCTCGACTCCCACATCCTTCCCACTATATGTGCCAATACATGTAATACCTAAATACCAAATGTTAATATTGCACCACAGACTGGGTGGGAGTAGGACAAATAACAGGGGCAAATTCACGAGCCATGAGGCATTCACTTAAACTTTGGGGCAGATTCAATTAGCCATGGGTATAGCATGGCTGCAGCTCCTGGGTTTATCGCCTGAAGCTATTCAATTGTACCTGTCCTTTGCTCCGGGTACTGAGAACCCAATAACAACCTTAAATGTCTGTCTAGCTGAGCTCCAGCAGTGGATGAGTGCCAGTTGGCTGCAACTGAATCCTGATAAAACAGAGGTCCTTATGATAAGACCGCAACACCAAAGGACAAGACTACAGTATAGCCAGCCAAATGGACTTATGTGTGGAATCTTGGCATTATCCTGGATAGTGGTTTGACACTTAAACATCAGATATCAGCCAAAATCATAGCCTCGTTCTTTCATCTGAGGAACATAGCCAGAATCAAGCATTTAATTCCCTATGAAGATCTGCCTAAAGTAATACATGCACTTGTATCATCTCGATTAGACTACTGCTATGCCCTCTAGTTTGGTCTCTTAGCAAAAGAATTGCACTGCTTACAGTTGGTACAAAACGCAGCTGCCAGGCTGTTATCCAACCAGCCCCATTCCTGCCACATAACACCCATTCTCTACTCCCTCCACTGGCTGCCAGTAGAATGGCAAATCATCTTCAAGATTGGCTTGCTGACTTTCAAAGCACTACATGACCAAGGTACCTGATGCAGTTTCTGATTCCATACTGCCCCACTCAATTACTGCAATCTGTAGATGAAGGACTATTAGCAGTACCTAGAATCTCCTATAATTCATCTGGGGGTCGAACTTTTAGCCAAGTGGCTCCAGCTCTATGGAACTTGCTTCCCCATACAGTTCAAGAGGCCCTCACGCTAGAATCCTTCAAAAAGGAACTCAAGACTTTCCTGTTTACTCACGCATTTCCATAATTGTCCCTCTAATATGTCCATTCTCTGAATTTTATGAAAAGCTTTTCTGTTCTTCATTGTTTCTGTACTGTATTGTGTTACGTCTGTGAAGTGCCTTGAGTCCTATTGGATAAAAAGCACTATATAAATAAAATTATTACTATTATCATTAATTGCCAATTTACGCATGCTGTAGCCCAGCAGCTAACACACAGAGCTATGGAATTACCCTGTGTCTGCTGCTTACTGCGTGGGGTAGCTTCAGTAACTGAATAGCTCACAGCGGAGCTGCAGTCATGCATTAAGTCCCATTGCTAATAGAATCTGACCATCTATTTAACATAGCCATTGGACTGTACCACTGAAAACGAAGCAGCAGCCTTTTCTGCCTAATGGAGAAAGAAAGGGAGAGGGGAGAAAGAGAGGGAGTGTGAGAGAGAGGAAAGAGAGGGAGAGAGAGAGAGAGAGAGAGAGAGAGAGAGAGAGAGAGAGAGAGAGAGAGAGAGAGGGGGGGGGAGGGAGTGTGAAATAGAAGAAAGAGTGGAAATAGAGGAAAGAGAGAGAAGAGGACAGTAGGGAGAGAGAGAGAGAGAGAGAGAGAGAGAAAGAGAGAGAGTAGAGAAAGAGGGGGAGAGACGGAGTGAGTAAGAGAGGTAAGAGAGGGGGAAAGGGTGTAAGTGAGAGAGGGAAGAGATAAGGGGAAATAGAGGGAACAGAGAGAGGGAAGAGAGAGAGATGAGGGGGATGGGACAGAGAGTGGGGAGGGAGAGATAGAGAGAGAGAGAGAGAGAGAGAGAGAGAGGAAATCGAGGGGAAGGAGCAGAGAGGGGGGAGGGAGAGAAAGGAAGCGAGAGAGAGAAGAAATGGAGGAAAGAGAGGGGGAGAGAGAGAGCATGAAGAATGAGAGAAGAGGGAAGGAGTGAGAGAAAGAAGGGGAGAGAGGAGGCAAGAGGGAGGAAAGGGAGAAGAGAGAGGGGGCCGAGAGTGAGAGAGTTGGAGAGGAGAGAGAGAGGGAGTGAGAGAGGAAAGGGAGGGGACAGAAGGTGGAGGATGAGAGAGGAAATGGACGGGAGAGAGGGGGGAGAGAGATGAAAGGGAGGAGAGGAGGGCAGAGGGAGGAATGGAGGGAGAGAGAGGAAAGGGAGGGGGGACAGAGAGAGGAAAAGGAGGGTTGGGTAGGGGGAGAGAGGAGAGGGAGAGACAGAGGAAAGTTTTCATTTAACTTGCAAATTATATTGTACTAGTTACCAGCCATTCAAAATGATGGAATTACATATCAGTATGTCATCGCTGGCGGCTGTGTGTGGCTGAACGGAGCAACAATCGAATTGCTCCGTTGGGCAGCATCTAGTGGCAGCCAATGCGCAAAACCAAAACACCTGAATTCCCCCATGGAGATGAAGAGCTGCTTTAGCCTTTTATTATATAGGATACAAATGTCTCCATCCATATTTGCAATGTCCTTTGTATAATTCAGATTTTATCCAGTGTCTGTCTTCACAAATCACACCAGCAGAGACAGAATAGAGTGTTATTCAGTACAATATATAAGGGAAAATACTGACTCTAGTTTACTGCCTAGTTCACTCACTGATAAATCTATCACTTTGAAAATATTTTGATTTTCTCCTTAAATAAACACATTTTCTTGGATGCAAATGACAACCTTGATACAAACATTACTAAACAAAGTTTTGGTGCGGAGTTTCACTATGTATCAGCCGCTATTGTGCATTATCCCCTGGCATTTCCACTGATTGCCTGTTTGTTGACAGCGCTAAATTGCTTTCTGCAGACTGAACGCCAGTAAAAAACAGTTGGACACTGTTGTCTAATCATGTTTTCAAGTGTGACAGCTCCAGAATGGCCATTATTTCTGTATTTGGGAAGGTCGGAGCTGTTTCCTCAAACATAAATGCCAGTGATTTCCTTTAGATAGCAGCATTTACAGAATTATGTACTCATATAGGGCCTAATTCTGAGTTGATCGCAGCAGCAAATTTGTTAGCAGTTGGGCAAAACCATGGAGGTCATTCCGAGTTGTTCGCTCGCAAGCGGATTTTAGCAGATTTGCTCATGCTAAGCCGCCGCCTACTGGGAGTGAATCTTAGCATCTTAAAATTGCGAACGATGTATTCGCAATATTGCGATTACACACCTCGTAGCAGTTTCTGAGTAGCTCCAGACTTACTCGGCATCTGCGATCATTTCACTGCTTGTCGTTCCTGGTTTGACGTCACAAACACACCCAGCGTTCGCCCAGACACTCCTCCGTTTCTCCGGCCACTCCTGCGTTTTTTCCGGAAACGGTAGCGTTTTTTCCCACACGCCCATAAAACGGCCTGTTTCCGCCCAGTAACACCCATTTCCTGTCAATCACATTACGATCGCCAGAACGATGAAAAAGCCGTGAGTAAAATTACTAAGTGCATAGCAAATTTACTTGGCGCAGTCGCAGTGCGAACATTGCGCATGCGCATTAAGCGGAAAATCGCTGCGATGCGAAGATTTTTACCGAGCGAACAACTCGGAATGAGGGCCCATGTGCACTGCAGGGGGGGCAGATATAACATGTGCAGAGAGAGTTAGATTTGGGTGTGGTGTATTCAAACTGAAATCTAAATTGCAGTGTAAAAATAAAGCAGCCAGTATTTACCCTGCACAGAAATGAAATAACCCACCCAAATCTAACTCTCTCTGCACATGTTACATCTGCCCCACCTGCACTGCACATGGTTTTGCCCAATTGCTAACAAACTTGCTGCTGCGATCAACTCAGAATTACCCCCCTAGTATCCTCTTTTGTAAGCTAATGACGGCTAAACGGGAAGTTATGTTGTTCAAATATATCAAGACATTGCCGCCATTATTATAGTACCATGGCTTGGTAGCTTGTCTAGGGCACCAGCCTATTCTTTTAAAGGAAATGGTGACTTCCTGTCAATCACTCTGCGATGAAATCCTCACTGAGAGTGGAATTGCAAAAGTCGCCTGACAGAAGGCCTAATTCAGACCTGATCGCTGCTGTGCGTTTTTGCACAGCAGCCAATCAGGTCTGAACTGCGCATGCGCTGGCACTGCGGTGAGCCGGCGCATGCCAGACAAACGACGGGCTGTCTCAGCCCTGCGATCGCCACTGCCTGATTGACAGGCAGAGGCGGTCGCTGGGCGGGCCAGCGGCATTTGACCGCCGTTTAGGAGGCGCGGTCCGGGCAACGCAGGCGTGCCCAGACCGGTGAGGAGTGCAGGCCACGGCCCTCACAGCGATGAGTAGCTCCTGCCAGTGCCCAGGAGCTGCGCTGGCAGGGAGCTACTCCTAAAGTACAAAAGCATTGCCGCTGTGCAATGCTTTTGTACTTGTGTGTGTGTGTGTGTGTGGGGTCGGGCTTGACATGCGGGGCATGTCTGTGTGACTGATCGCAGATGTGCTAAATTTATCACATCTACGATCAGGTCTGAATTAGGCCTACTGTGCGGAATATGCGCAGTGTGCCGATAATCGCAGTTGTGTGGACATCAGCATCGCATGATAGCATGAATTAGGCCCTGTGTCCATTACTTATGCTATAGCTGTTGCCAGGGGATCAGTATGATATACCGGCGGCTTGATCGTCAGCATGCCATCAGTGGGGCAAGCGAACAGGCTCTATTCCCACTCTATGGGCTGTGACACACTGGCCGGTTTCTCCCGGATGGCAAAAAGCCGGACAAACTTTGTCCGGTTTTTTGCCATCCGGGAGAAACCGGCAGAGTCTGTCACACAAGACGGCTTTGAGCCGTGTGTGATGCTGTGCGCATGCGCAGCATTAGACACGGCTTGGGAAAAAACCGTTGTGTGTGAAAGCTCCCCTTCACACACACACGGTTTACTGGCTGCAAAGACGGCCAGGCGCCCGCCCGGCAGCCGGACCTTTCAGTGGTGAGACCCGGCTGCAACCCGGCAGCCGGGCCAGGGCCATGCAGTGTGTAAGGACACTAGTTCTCACACTGTTCATTACAATGCCGGCACGGGAAAAAGCCGTCCGGCTTTTTCCCGGCCGGCAAAAGCCGGGTAGTGTGTTTTAGCCCTATGGGTGTCATAGACACCCACGAGTTAGAATAGCTCCCGTTAGCCAGGATTCTGACTGTCAGCATTGTCAGCGGTGGGGATTCTGGCGTCTGTATCCTGACTGTCGGATCCTGACCGCTGCCAAATTAACTGCATCCCGTTGCCAGGCCTGTATTGTTACAAGACCTGCTTATTGCCTGTGTCCACTATTAATGAAATACCTGTTGCCAGGCCCATATTATTACAAGACCAGCATACTGTATTGCCTGTGTTCACTATACAAGACCTGTTATTTGTGGTAACCCTTTGTTTACTGGACATCTTTTGAGCACTTTGACTGTATCTAACCTTGTGAGCTCTAGACTCAATCTAACCTCCTGCAGTTATGGAGTTACTATAGGCTATTTGAATACCCAGTGTCTGCTACACAACCCCAGGGGTGGTTACCATAAAGCAGAGGGGGAACTACTATCAGTGCAGCAGGTGCATTGCCCTGGGGCACCTAAAGACAAAGGGGCCCACAGCTGCCCAGACCAGCAATGAGTTATCTCACAGCCCCCTCCCCCCCGCAAACCATTTTGAGCAATGTCAGATGAATGGCCGAGTGCAGAAAGCAGGGTGGGCCCTACTGCCTGAGGGTCCTGCCCCTTTCTTTAGTGAGGCAGGGCTGACCATGTGCGTGCCAGACTGATAGAGGAGTACTGCCACCTATCAGCACTGATGATCACAGTCACATACTGCTTCTAATTAACACACAGATATATATTTTTTCTGATTCATTACTGTCTGTGAATTAAAGGCCGCTCACAACCAGGGGTAACTGGCCCTGCCAGAGTCTTCCTGCCCAAGTGCCAAACTGAGGAAAGCACAAGGAGGCCGGGGTCCATGTCCTAAACAAAGCAAAGGCTGCTGTGTTCCTGCCCTCATCAAGGTACATGCCCCCAGGACATTGTGCTAGTACCTCTATCACCCACTGCCTCCCCCTGTCACCCTCTGCCTCCCCTTGCCTTCCATTGTCACCCTCTGCCTCTCTATGTCAACCTCTGCCTCCCATGCCTTACTCTATCACCCTCTGCCTCTCCCTGTCACCCACTAACGGAATATTGTGGAATATTGGTTTGGAGTGGAGGAGGGGGGCATAAATTATATTTTTGCACCTGGCCCCACCACTCACAAGTTCCGCCACTGCCCTGAAGTCATCAGAACAAGTGAGAATCTATTATACTTGCTATTTGGTTGCGGTTTCATACCTATGTGACACTCGACTACTAGAATTCAGTTTGTTCAGTAAAGTAATAAACTGTAGTATCCATGTGACAGAGCTGGCACGTCAGCGGCTCATTACACTGAAGTGCCACCAAGTACAACAGTGAATGTTTCCTCTCCTTTAAACTTCTCATTGACAATTGTAACATGTAGACTTTTTCCTAATTGTTACTATTTTGAGCTGAGACTATTTCAGCCTGAGAATTTTGCACGGCATCTTATTTTGAATGTTGACATTTATATTTTGAATGCTGACATTTAATTAAAGTTAATAAAAGTGTCGCCCTCCTCCCTCTCAGTATACAGCTCATTGAAAGGAGAAAATAGCAATGCTTACAAGTATTAAGCAGATTTTGTTCCTCATTACACCGTCTTTTAAATGAAAGAACCACAATTGTCAGTCTCAGGGGCAAAAAAAAATTATTATATATATATATATATATATATATATATATAAATAGGGTAATGAGGCGGCACTCCGGAGACTTTTCAAAAGTTTTAATCAGGTGATCTACGTTTCGGGGACACACTGTATCAGTCCTTCCTTTTGTCCACAAGGACTGATACAGTGTGGAACCTTGAAGGGCAGAACATCTGGACCGTGGAGGAGCTATACCCGGGACTAACCCTTCCATGCGAAACACATGCCTTGTATAGGCCCACTCTGGTACGCAGTCACTCCGTATGGTGGTGGATAATTTGTTGATTGTTATTTTATGAAATTTTAAAGTTTTAGAATAAAAGAAAAAAAAATTTTACGCTATGAAAGGCGTTTTTCTCTAAATTGCATTTGAGGTATCTTGACCGGACAAGAGAGAGAATACCTGAATGTGAAACAGAAATTACATCAATACTCCGTGGAAAGTCTGACGAACATTATCCGGGTGACAAATACCCTAATTGGGGAGCGCAATTCACATTCTTTGTTTGCATATATATATATATATGTGATTGATGCACACTGGTTACCTGTTAATTTTTGTTTTTGTTTTTATATATTTGTGTTTAGAGCCATGCTGCTGTGGCAACCTTAGTCCTCTAGCAGCGCTCCTGAGTCAGGACTGCACGAAGAGCCTCCCGGTGTGGAACGCAAGCTGCCCAGGTTGCTTTGTCAATCAGGTCAAGCTACGACCCGGAAGTGCGGCACGGCGGCGGCTGGAGACGGGAGAGGCGGCGGGAGACGCGGAGGATGACGCTGCTGGCTCTGGGGTACATTAGAGGGTACGTTTATCTATTTCACTTGTCAGGTATGTCTTGAGGAAGGGGTTTTCCCCGAAACGTTACATTTAAATATACCTTTTTTCTGAATTCAGCCTCTGGAGTGCCTCATTGTCCGCGTTTGGAGGTGTATATAGAGATGAGCGCCGGAAATTTTTCGGGTTTTGTGTTTTGGTTTTGGGTTCGGTTCCGCGGCCGTGTTTTGGGTTCGACCGCGTTTTGGCAAAACCTCACCGAATTTTTTTTGTCGGATTCGGGTGTGTTTTGGATTCGGGTGTTTTTTTCAAAAAACACTAAAAAACAGCTTAAATCATAGAATTTGGGGGTCATTTTGATCCCAAAGTATTATTAACCTCAAAAACCATAATTTCCACTCATTTTCAGTCTATTCTGAATACCTCACACCTCACAATATTATTTTTAGTCCTAAAATTTGCACCTAGGTCGCTGGATGACTAAGCTAAGCGACCCTAGTGGCCGACACAAACACCGGGCCCATCTAGGAGTGTCACTGCAGTGTCACGCAGGATGGCCCTTCCAAAAAACACTCCCCAAACAGCACATGACGCAAAGAAAAAAAGAGGCGCAATGAGGTAGCTGTGTGAGTAAGATAAGCGACCCTAGTGGCCGACACAAACACCGGGCCCATCTAGGAGTGTCACTGCAGTGTCACGCAGGATGTCCCTTCCAAAAAACCCTCCCCAAACAGCACATGACGCAAAGAAAAAAAGAGGCGCAATGAGGTAGCTGTGTGAGTAAGATAAGCGACCCTAGTGGCCGACACAAACACCGGGCCCATCTAGGAGTGTCACTGCAGTGTCACGCAGGATGTCCCTTCCAAAAAACCCTCCCCAAACAGCACATGACGCAAAGAAAAAAAGAGGCGCAATGAGGTAGCTGTGTGAGTAAGATAAGCGACCCTAGTGGCCGACACAAACACCGGGCCCATCTAGGAGTGTCACTGCAGTGTCACGCAGGATGTCCCTTCCAAAAAACCCTCCCCAAACAGCACATGACGCAAAGAAAAAAAGAGGCGCAATGAGGTAGCTGTGTGAGTAAGATAAGCGACCCTAGTGGCCGACACAAACACCGGGCCCATCTAGGAGTGTCACTGTAGTGTCACGCAGGATGTCCCTTCCAAAAAACCCTCCCCAAACAGCACATGACGCAAAGAAAAAAAGAGGCGCAATGAGGTAGCTGTGTGAGTAAGATAAGCGACCCTAGTGGCCGACACAAACACCGGGCCCATCTAGGAGTGTCACTGCAGTGTCACGCAGGATGTCCCTTCCAAAAAACCCTCCCCAAACAGCACATGACGCAAAGAAAAAAAGAGGCGCAATGAGGTAGCTGTGTGAGTAAGATAAGCGACCCTAGTGGCCGACACAAACACCGGGCCCATCTAGGAGTGTCACTGCAGTGTCACGCAGGATGTCCCTTCCAAAAAACCCTCCCCAAACAGCACATGACGCAAAGAAAAAAAGAGGCGCAATGAGGTAGCTGTGTGAGTAAGATAAGCGACCCTAGTGGCCGACACAAACACCGGGCCCATCTAGGAGTGTCACTGCAGTGTCACGCAGGATGTCCCTTCCAAAAAACCCTCCCCAAACAGCACATGACGCAAAGAAAAAAAGAGGCGCAATGAGGTAGCTGTGTGAGTAAGATAAGCGACCCTAGTGGCCGACACAAACACCGGGCCCATCTAGGAGTGGCACTGCAGTGTCACGCAGGATGGCCCTTCCAAAAAACCCTCCCCAAACAGCACATGACGCAAAGAAAAATTAAAGAAAAAAGAGGTGCAAGATGAAATTGTCCTTGGGCCCTCCCACCCACCCTTATGTTGTATAAACAGGACATGCACACTTTAACCAACCCATCATTTCAGTGACAGGGTCTGCCACACGACTGTGACTGAAATGACGGGTTGGTTTGGACCCCCACCAAAAAAGAAGCAATTAATCTCTCCTTGCACAAACTGGCTCTACAGAGGCAAGATGTCCACCTCATCATCATCCTCCGATATATCACCGTGTACATCCCCCTCCTCACAGATTATCAATTCGTCCCCACTGGAATCCACCATCTCAGCTCCCTGTGTACTTTGTGGAGGCAATTGCTGCTGGTCAATGTCTCCACGGAGGAATTGATTATAATTCATTTTAATGAACATCATCTTCTCCACATTTTCTGGATGTAACCTCGTACGCCGATTGCTGACAAGGTGAGCGGCGGCACTAAACACTCTTTCGGAGTACACACTTGTGGGAGGGCAACTTAGGTAGAATAAAGCCAGTTTGTGCAAGGGCCTCCAAATTGCCTCTTTTTCCTGCCAGTATAAGTACGGACTGTGTGACGTGCCTACTTGGATGCGGTCACTCATATAATCCTCCACCATTCTTTCAATGTTGAGAGAATCATATGCAGTGACAGTAGACGACATGTCCGTAATCGTTGTCAGGTCCTTCAGTCCGGACCAGATGTCAGCATCAGCAGTCGCTCCAGACTGCCCTGCATCACCGCCAGCGGGTGGGCTCGGAATTCTGAGCCTTTTCCTCGCACCCCCAGTTGCGGGAGAATGTGAAGGAGGAGATGTTGACAGGTCGCGTTCCGCTTGACTTGACAATTTTCTCACCAGCAGGTCTTTCAACCCCAGCAGACTTGTGTCTGCCGGAAAGAGAGATCCAAGGTAGGCTTTAAATCTAGGATCGAGCACGGTGGCCAAAATGTAGTGCTCTGATTTCAACAGATTGACCACCCGTGAATCCTTGTTAAGCGAATTAAGGGCTCCATCCACAAGTCCCACATGCCTAGCGGAATCGCTCCGTGTTAGCTCCTCCTTCAATGTCTCCAGCTTCTTCTGCAAAAGCCTGATGAGGGGAATGACCTGACTCAGGCTGGCAGTGTCTGAACTGACTTCACGTGTGGCAAGTTCAAAGGGCATCAGAACCTTGCACAACGTTGAAATCATTCTCCACTGCGCTTGAGACAGGTGCATTCCACCTCCTATATCGTGCTCAATTGTATAGGCTTGAATGGCCTTTTGCTGCTCCTCCAACCTCTGAAGCATATAGAGGGTTGAATTCCACCTCGTTACCACTTCTTGCTTCAGATGATGGCAGGGCAGGTTCAGTAGTTTTTGGTGGTGCTCCAGTCTTCTGTACGTGGTGCCTGTACGCCGAAAGTGTCCCGCAATTCTTCTGGCCACCGACAGCATCTCTTGCACGCCCCTGTCGTTTTTAAAAAAATTCTGCACCACCAAATTCAAGGTATGTGCAAAACATGGGACGTGCTGGAATTTGCCCATATTTAATGCACACACAAGGGCCCTCATTCCGAGTTGTTCGCTCGCAAGGCGAATGTAGCAGAGTTACACACGCTAAGCCGCCGCCTACTGGGAGTGAATCTTAGCTTCTTAAAATTGCGACCGACG
Organism: Pseudophryne corroboree; assembly: GCF_028390025.1. Lineage (NCBI taxonomy): Eukaryota > Metazoa > Chordata > Amphibia > Anura > Myobatrachidae > Pseudophryne > Pseudophryne corroboree. Next base: position 845,925,008 of record NC_086447.1, on the reverse strand, counting down.
TACGCGCAATATTGCGATTACAAACGAGTTAGCAGTTTCAGAGTAGCTCCAGACTTACTCTGCCTGTGCGATCATTTCAGTGCTTGTCGTTCCTGGTTGACGTCACAAACACACCCAGCGTTCGCCCAGGCACTCCCACCGTTTCTCCGGCCACTCCTGCGTTTTTTCCGGAAACGGTAGCGTTTTCAGCCACACGCCCCTGAAACGCCGTGTTTCCGCCCAGTAACACCCATTTCCTGTCAATCACATTACGATCGCCGGAGCGAAGAAAAAGCCGTGAGTAAAAATACTTTCATCATAGTAAAGTTACTTGGCGCAGTCGCAGTGCGAACATTGCGCATGCGTACTAAGCGGATTTTCACTGCGATGCGATGAAAAATACCGAGCGAACAACTCGGAATGAGGGCCAATATTGCTGGCGTTGTCCGATGCCACAAATCCACAGGAGAGTCCAATTGGGGTAAGCCATTCCGCGATGATCTTCCTCAGTTGCCGTAAGAGGTTTTCAGCTGTGTGCGTATTCTGGAAAGCGGTGATACAAAGCGTAGCCTGCCTAGGAAAGAGTTGGCGTTTGCGAGATGCTGCTACTGGTGCCGCCGCTGCTGTTCTTGCGGCGGGAGTCCATACATCTACCCAGTGGGCTGTCACAGTCATATAGTCCTGACCCTGCCCTGCTCCACTTGTCCACATGTCCGTGGTTAAGTGGACATTGGGTACAGCTGCATTTTTTAGGACACTGGTGACTCTTTTTCTGAGGTCTGTGTACATTTTCGGTATCGCCTGCCTAGAGAAATGGAACCTAGATGGTATTTGGTACCGCGGACACAGTACCTCCAACAAGTCTCTAGTTGGCTCTGCAGTAATGATGGATACCGGAACCACGTTTCTCACCACCCAGGATGCCAAGGCCTCAGTTATCCGCTTTGCAGTAGGATGACTGCTGTGATATTTCATCTTCCTCGCAAAGGACTGTTGGACAGTCAATTGCTTGGTGGAAGTAGTAAAAGTGGTCTTACGACTTCCCCTCTGGGATGACCATCGACTCCCAGCAGCAACAACAGCAGCGCCAGCAGCAGTAGGCATTACACGCAAGGATGCATCGGAGGAATCCCAGGCAGGAGAGGACTCGTCAGAATTGCCAGTGACATGGCCTGCAGGACTATTGGCATTCCTGGGGAAGGAGGAAATTGACACTGAGGGAGTTGGTGGTGGGGTGGTTTGCGTGAGCTTAGTTACAAGAGGAAGGGATTTACTGGTCAGTGGACTGCTTCCGCTGTCACCCAAAGTTTTTGAACTTGTCACTGACTTATTATGAATGCGCTGCAGGTGACGTATAAGGGAGGATGTTCCGAGGTGGTTAACGTCCTTACCCCTACTTATTACAGCTTGACAAAGGCAACACACGGCTTGACAAATGTTGTCCGCATTTCTGGTGAAATACTTCCACACCGAAGAGCTGATTTTTTTGGTATTTTCACCAGGCATGTCAACGGCCCTATTCCTCCCACGGACAACAGGTGTCTCCCCGGGTGCCTGACTTAAACAAACCACCTCACCATCAGAATCCTCCTTGTCAATTTCCTCCCCAGCGCCAGCAACACCCATATCCTCCTCATCCTGGTGTACTTCAACACTGACATTTTCAATCTGACTATCAGGAACTGGACTGCGGGTGCTCCTTCCAGCACTTGCAGGGGGCGTGCAAATGGTGGAAGGCGCATGCTCTTCACGTCCAGTGTTGGGAAGGTCAGGCATCGCAACCGACACAATTGGACTCTCCTTGTGGATTTGGGATTTCGAAGAACGCACAGTTCTTTGCGGTGCTTTTGCCAGCTTGAGTCTTTTCAGTTTTCTAGCGAGAGGCTGAGTGCTTCCATCCTCCTGTGAAGCTGAACCACTAGCCATGAACATAGGCCAGGGCCTCAGCCGTTCCTTGCCACTCCGTGTGGTAAATGGCATATTGGCAAGTTTACGCTTCTCCTCCGACAATTTTATTTTAGGTTTTGGAGTCCTTTTTTTACTGATATTTGGTGTTTTGGATTTGACATGCTCTGTACTATGCCATTGGGCATCGGCCTTGGCAGACGACGTTGCTGGCATTTCATCGTCTCGGCCATGACTAGTGGCAGCAGCTTCAGCACGAGGTGGAAGTGGATCTTGATCTTTCCCTAATTTTGGAACCTCAACATTTTTGTTCTCCATATTTTAATAGGCACAACTAAAAGGCACCTCAGGTAAACAATGGAGATGGATGGATACTAGTATACAATTATGGATGGACTGCCGAGTGCCGACACAGAGGTAGCTACAGCCGTGGACTACCGTACTGTGTCTGCTGCTAATATAGACTGGATGATTGATAATGAGATGAAATCAATATATATATGTATGTATATATAATATCACTAGTACTGCAGCCGGACAGGTAGATAATATATTTATTAGGTATTGGTAATGATGACTGATGACGGACCTGCTGGACACTGTCAGCTCAGCAGCACCGCAGACTGCTACAGTAAGCTACTATACTATAGTAGTATGTACAAAGAAGAAAGAAAAAAAAAAACCACGGGTAGGTGGTATACAATATTATATATATATATATATATATTATATACAATTATATATATATTAAACTGGTGGTGATTGATTATTAAACTGGTGGTCAGGTCACGTTGCAACTTGCAACTAGTACTCCGAGTCCTAAGCAGACAATCACAAAATATATTATTATACTGGTGGTCAGTGTGGTCACATCAATGGCAGTGTGGCACTGACTCTGGCAGCAAAAGTGTGCACTGTACGTTATATGTACACCTGAGTCCTGCTCTCAGACTCTAACTGCTCCCCACTGTCAGTGTCTCCCCCACAAGTCAGATAATACACTTACAGTCACACTATCTAATCTATAAATATCACTTCAGCAAGTAGTATAGTAGTATACAGTATAGTAGTACTCCTCCTAATAATGCTCCCCAAAATACTGTGTCTCTCTCTTCTCTAAACGGAGAGGACGCCAGCCACGTCCTCTCCCTATGACTCTATAAATATCACTTTAGCAAGTAGTAGAGTAGTATACAGTATAGTAGTACTCCTCCTAATAATGCTCCCCAAAATACTGTGTCTCTCTCTTCTCTAAACGGAGAGGACGCCAGCCACGTCCTCTCCCTATGACTCTATAAATATCACTTCAGCAAGTAGTAGAGTAGTATACAGTATAGTAGTACTCCTCCTAATAATGCTCCCCAAAATACTGTGTCTCTCTCTTCTCTAAACGGAGAGGACGCCAGCCACGTCCTCTCCCTATGACTCTATAAGTATCACTTCAGCAAGTAGTAGAGTAGTATACAGTATAGTAGTACTCCTCCTAATAATGCTCCCCAAAATACTGTGTCTGAGTAGTATACAGTATACTAGTACTCCTCCTAATAATGCTCCCCAAAATACTGTGTCTCTCTCTTCTCTAAACGGAGAGGACGCCAGCCACGTCCTCTCCCTATGACTCTATAAATATCACTTCAGCAAGTAGTAGAGTAGTATACAGTATAGTAGTACTCCTCCTAATAATGCTCCCCAAAATACTGTGTCTCTCTCTTCTCTAAACGGAGAGGACGCCAGCCACGTCCTCTCCCTATGACTCTATAAATATCACTTTAGCAAGTAGTAGAGTAGTATACAGTATAGTAGTACTCCTCCTAATAATGCTCCCCAAAATACTGTGTCTCTCTCTTCTCTAAACGGAGAGGACGCCAGCCACGTCCTCTCCCTATGACTCTATAAATATCACTTCAGCAAGTAGTAGAGTAGTATACAGTATAGTAGTACTCCTCCTAATAATGCTCCCCAAAATACTGTGTCTCTCTCTTCTCTAAACGGAGAGGACGCCAGCCACGTCCTCTCCCTATGACTCTATAAGTATCACTTCAGCAAGTAGTAGAGTAGTATACAGTATAGTAGTACTCCTCCTAATAATGCTCCCCAAAATACTGTGTCTGAGTAGTATACAGTATAGTAGTACTCCTCCTAATAATGCTCCCCAAAATACTGTGTCTCTCTCTTCTCTAAACGGAGAGGACGCCAGCCACGTCCTCTCCCTATGACTCTATAAATATCACTTCAGCAAGTAGTAGAGTAGTATACAGTATAGTAGTACTCCTCCTAATAATGCTCCCCAAAATACTGTGTCTCTCTCTTCTCTAAACGGAGAGGACGCCAGCCACGTCCTCTCCCTATGACTCTATAAATATCACTTCAGCAAGTAGTAGAGTAGTATACAGTATAGTAGTACTCCTCCTAATAATGCTCCCCAAAATACTGTGTCTCTCTCTTCTCTAAATGGAGAGGACGCCAGCCACGTCCTCTCCCTATGACTCTATAAATATCACTTCAGCAAGTAGTAGAGTAGTATACAGTATAGTAGTACTCCTCCTAATAATGCTCCCCAAAATAGTATACTGTGTCTCTCTCTTCTCTAAACGGAGAGGACGCCAGCCACGTCCTCTCCCTATGACTCTATAAATATCACTTCAGCAAGTAGTATAGTAGTATACAGTATAGTAGTACTCCTCCTAATAATGCTCCCCAAAATACTGTGTCTCTCTCTTCGCTAAACGGAGAGGACGCCAGCCACGTCCTCTCCCTATGACTCTATAAATATCACTTCAGCAAGTAGTAGAGTAGTATACAGTATAGTAGTACTCCTCCTAATAATGCTCCCCAAAATACTGTGTCTCTCTCTTCTCTAAACGGAGAGGACGCCAGCCACGTCCTCTCCCTATGACTCTATAAATATCACTTCAGCAAGTAGTAGAGTAGTATACAGTATAGTAGTACTCCTCCTAATAATGCTCCCCAAAATAGTATACTGTGTCTCTCTCTTCTCTAAACGGAGAGGACGCCAGCCACGTCCTCTCCCTATGACTCTATAAATATCACTTCAGCAAGTAGTATAGTAGTATACAGTATAGTAGTACTCCTCCTAATAATGCTCCCCAAAATACTGTGTCTCTCTCTTCTCTAAACGGAGAGGACGCCAGCCACGTCCTCTCCCTATGACTCTATAAATATCACTTCAGCAAGTAGTAGAGTAGTATACAGTATAGTAGTACTCCTCCTAATAATGCTCCCCAAAATACTGTGTCTGAGTAGTATACAGTATAGTAGTACTCCTCCTAATAATGCTCCCCAAAATACTGTGTCTCTCTCTTCTCTAAACGGAGAGGACGCCAGCCACGTCCTCTCCCTATGACTCTATAAATATCACTTCAGCAAGTAGTAGAGTAGTATACAGTATAGTAGTACTCCTCCTAATAATGCTCCCCAAAATACTGTGTCTGAGTAGTATACAGTATAGTAGTACTCCTCCTAATAATGCTCCCCAAAATACTGTGTCTCTCTCTTCTCTAAACGGAGAGGACGCCAGCAACGTCCTCTCCCTATGACTCTATAAATATCACTTCAGCAAGTAGTAGAGTAGTATACAGTATAGTAGTACTCCTCCTAATAATGCTCCCCAAAATACTGTGTCTGAGTAGTATACAGTATAGTAGTACTCCTCCTAATAATGCTCCCCAAAATACTGTGTCTCTCTCTTCTCTAAACGGAGAGGACGCCAGCCACGTCCTCTCCCTATGACTCTATAAATATCACTTCAGCAAGTAGTATAGTAGTATACAGTATAGTAGTACTCCTCCTAATGCTCCCCAAAATAGTATACTGTGTCTCTCTCTTCTCTAAACGGAGAGGACGCCAGCCACGTCCTCTCCCTATGACTCTCAATGCACGTGTGAAAATGGCGGCGACGCGCGGCTCCTTATATAGAATCCGAGTCTCGCGAGAATCCGACAGCGGGATGATGACGTTCGGGCGTGCTCGGGTTAACCGAGCAAGGCGGGAGGATCCGAGCCTGCTCGGACCCGTGGAAAAAAGCTGAAGTTCGGGCGGGTTCGGATTCAGAGGAACCGAACCCGCTCATCCCTAATATATATATATATATATATATACATACATACATACACACACACACACAAACACACACATACACACACACACACACACACACACGCACTACTGTGCAAAACTTTTAGGCAGTTGTGGAAAAATACTGCAAAGTAAGTGTGCTGTAAAAATAAGCAAAGTAAAGGAACTGAAGAGAAATTTAAATCAAACCAATATTTGCTGTGACTACCCTTTGTCTTCAAACCAGCATCAATTCTTCTAGATACACTTGCACAAAGTCAGGGATTTGTAGGATTATAGGACCTGATTCAGCATAAATTGCATTTTTGTGAGAATCGCAAAACTACAACTCTTTTCCCTTGCATACGTGGGGGGCGCCCAGCACAGGGCAAAGCCGCCCCGCATGCCGCTCCCCCCCCTTCCCTCTGAAATGGGTGAACTTGGTAAGGACAGTCACACTCTGCTACAAAGCTGAGGCTGTGGAAGACAGTTTCATGTCACAGGTCATACACTATGGCAAGACTAAACGCAGCAACAAGACACAAGGTAGTTATACTGCATCAGCAAGGTCGCTCCCAGGCAAAGATTTCAAAGCAGACAGGGGTTTCATGATTTGCTGTTCAAGAAGCACAAAGAAACGGGAAACATTGAGGACCGTAGATGTAGTGGTTGGCCAAGAAAACTTAATGCATCAGATGAAAGACACGTCATGCTTACTTCACTTTGAAATCAGAAGATGTCCAGCAGTGCCATCAGCTCAAAAGTGGCAGAAACCAGTGGGACATCCATTTTGTGTTTGGAGAATTCTTGCTAGTAGTTGTCTTCATGGAAGAATTGCGGCCAAAAAGACAAACCTTCGATGTGGAAACAAGGCCAAGCAACTCAACTATGCACAAAAACATAGGAACTGGGGTGGAGAAAATGGCAGCAGGTGCTCTGGACCGATGACTCAAAGTTTGAAATATTTGACTGTAACAGAAGGCAGTTTGTTCACCGAAGGGCTGGAGAGCGGTACAATAATGAGTGTCTGCAAGCAACAGTGAAGCATGATGGAGGTTTCTGGCAAGTTTGGGGCTGCATTTCAGCAAATGGAGTTGAGGATTTGGTCAGGATTAATGATGTCCTCAATGCTGAGAAATACAGGCAGGTACTTATCCATCATTCAATACCATCAGGGAGGCATCTGATTGGCTCTAAATTTGTTCTGTAGCAGGACAACAACCCCAAACATACAGCCAATGTCATTAAGAACTATCTTCAGCATAAGGAAGAACAATGAATCCTGGAAGTGATGATATTGTGTCACAACTGAGGGCCTGAGCTGACGGGAGGCAGCCTCAGTTGTAGGGGCTGAGATGTACCAGAACCTGGGAGGTTGTATCAGACCCCTGGACATGTAAGTAACATGAATAATAACTGCCCGAAGGCGTGACCACGACAACTTGGATAAAAGTCAATGATGTTTATTATGACAACTCCGCAACACAGCAGCAGTAAAAGAAAACGTAAAAGTCAGCAAATAATAAATACAGTTCCTGGGTACTACAGGATGGCAGGAGCCACAGGGCACTGGTAGTGTGAGATAGTTCTTATGATCTTCTAGATGGAAAGTCCTTACCAGGCCCGACTGTAGCAATGGAGATAACCCAGGATTGTGCCAGCTGGTGTTCCAGGAAAAGCTGGGTTGCTGAAGGTAAAACAGCTGCTGTGGATACTGGCTGGAACCAGACTGTTGTTAGCACGGAGTGGATACTGGCTGGAACCAGTTAAATAATAGATGAACTTGGGAGCGATGAAATATGAACTGAAATGTAGAACTTGAGAGCGGAGAAATAATAATACCGGTGGAGAGTGGTAAAGTGTAGAAAGGACACCGGCCCTTTAAGGGAAGCTGTACTCTGCTGAAAGCTGAGCTGGAAGCAGGTAATGTTGTAGCTGGAAACAGATGAATCCACAATGGATTGGAGAGTCAGGCTACACCGCAGGTGGAATGCTGGTGCGGGTCTCTATGGTGGAAGTCTTGAGACAGGAGCTGGAACCTGGAAGACAATCACAGGAGAGAGACAAACAGGAACTAGGTTTGACAACCAAAGCACTGACGCCTTCCTTGCTCAGGCACAGTGTATTTATACCTGCAGCAAGGAAGGGATTGGCTAGGCAATTATGCAGATTAACAATACTGACAACAGATTGGAGGAAATGATCAGCTGACAGAATCCAAGATGGCTGCGCCCATGCAGACACTTGGAGGGAAGTTTGGTTTGTAATCCATGTGGTAATGAAAACAGTAATGGCGGCGCCGGCCACTGGAGACAGGAGACGCCAGGCTGACAAGTGCACATCCAACCACGCGGACACAGCGGAGGCCGCGGCTGACGTAATCGCCATTCTGACACTCTGCATGCAGAAGCTCAGGGACGGCGGCGGAGGCCGCGGGAGACGCCATGCCAGATGTAATAAGGCGTTACTGTGACAGCGTCTCAGAGAGACAGGAGAGGATGCAGGAATGTGAACATTAGGATAACAGATGGGATCCGGTCCTGGAGCGCTGAGCCAGCCTTAGGAGGCATCTGATGGGTAAGAAATGGCGTCCAGATACCCGGATCGTGACAGCACCCCCCCTTTAGGAGTGGCCCCAGGACACTTCTTTGGCTTTTGAGGAAACTTGGAATGGAATCTCCGGACCAAGGCAGGAGCATGGACATCAGAAGCATTGGTCCATGAACGTTCCTCAGGACCATAACCCTTCCAGTCAATAAGATATTGTAGTTGACCGTAACGGTGACGTGAGTCCAGGATCTTGGCCACTTCATACTCAACGCCTCGTTGAGTTTGGACTTTCGGAGTTGGAGGAAGTGAGGAATGAAACCGATTCAAGATCAGCGGTTTCAACAGGGAAACATGGAATGTCCTGGGTATTTTTAAGAAGGGAGGCAACTGGAGTCTGTAAGCAACAGGATTGATGACTTGTTCAATCTTGAAAGGACCGATATAGCGAGGTGCAAACTTCATACTGGGAACTCTTAACCTCAAATTCTTCGTGGATAACCATACCCGATCACCCACCTTGAGAGCAGGAACTGCTCGACGCTTCTTATCCGCAAACTTCTTCTACCTGAACGATGCCTTGAGCAGAGCTGATCGTACGCTCTTCCAGATATTGGCAAACTGATGCAAGGTGATATCCACTGCGGGAACAGAAGTTGCTGGAAGCGGTTGGAACTCAGGAACTTTAGGGTGGAATCCAAAGTTAGTGAAGAATGGTGTTGAAGCAGATGAAGAATGATACTGGTTGTTATGACAGAACTCGGCCCAGGGAAGTAATTGAACCCAGTCATCTTGAGAGGAGGACACATAGATGCGGAGGAAGGCCTCCAAGTCCTGATTCACCCTCTCGGTTTGACCATTGGTCTGAGGATGGTAAGCCGTGGAAAACTTTAGCTTGACTTGGAGGACTTGACATAAACTTCGCCAGAATTTGGCTGTGAATTGAACTCCTCGATCTGAGATAATTTCTTCAGGAAGACCGTGGAGTCGGAAGATCTCTTGTATGAATACTTGAGCCAACTTGGAAGCTGACGGAAGACCGGTGAGAGGAATGAAGTGTGCCATCTTGGTGAACCGGTCAACTACCACCCAGATGGTATTGAACTTGTTGCACATAGGTAAGTCTGTAATGAAATCCATCGACAAGTGGGTCCATGGTCGACGGGGAACGGATAGTGGAACCAGTTGCCCCGCAGGCGACTGGCGGGATACTTTATGTTGGGCACACTTTGGGCAAGATGCAATAAACTCCAAGACGTCCTTTTTCAGAGTTGGCCACCAATAGGACCTAGAGATAAACTCCAGGGTTTTTTGGATACCTGTATGTCCGGCAAAACGGGAAGCATGGGCCCAATGCATGAGCTTCTTCCTTAGCATCGGCTTCACAAAACTTTTCCCTGATGGGGGCGTAGAGTCCATCCCTACCGTGGAGAATGCCAACGGATTTATAATAGGATGCTTGTCTGAAGACTCTGACTCATTTTCTTGCTCCCATGAGCGGGAAAGGGCATCGGCCTTGCGATTCTGAGAGCCCGGACAGAACTGGAGTTTAAAGTCGAACCTGGAAAAGAAAAGTGCCCATCTGGCCTGACGAGGGTTGAGACATTGTGCGCCCTTCAGGTATAAAAGGTTCTTGTGGTCTGTAAGTATGGTGATTAAATGAGAAGCTCCCTCCAACAGATACCTCCACTCTTCTAGAGCGAGCTTGATGGCTAGCAACTCCTGGTCGCCAATGGCATAGTTGCGCTCAGCTGGGGAGAACTTCCGGGAGAAGAAACTGCAAGGATGTAAATGGCCATCTTTAGCCCTCTGAGATAACACCGCTCCTACTCCAACGGAGGAGGCATCCACCTCTAGGATGAAAGGAGAGTCGATGTCAGGCTGTTTCAGGACAGGCGCAGAGATGAACCTCTGTTTTAAAAGATGAAAAGCTTGCATGGCTTCTTCAGACCACTTGGACGGGTTAGCACCCTTCTTGGTGAAAGCAGTAATAGGCGCCACAATGGTAGAAAAGTCTCGTATAAACTTTCGGTAATAATTGGCGAACCCTAAGAACCTCTGGACCCCTTTGAGGGTTAAGGGTACCGGCCAATTCTGAATTGCTTGTAGTTTCTCAGGATCCATCTCTAGTCCGGAACCGGACACAATGTACCCTAGAAACGGAATGGACTTGACTTCAAAGACGCATTTTTCTAATTTGCAATAGAGATGATTGACACGGAGACGGGACAGAACCTCTTTAACCCAAAAACGATGTTCCTCTAAATCGTTGGCAAAAATGAGGATATCGTCTAGATAGACCACGACATGACGGTATAGAATGTCTCTGAAAATCTCATTGACAAAATGCTGGAAGACAGCTGGAGCATTGCTCAATCCGAAGGGCATGACGAGGTACTCATAATGTCCGTCACGGGTGTTAAAGGCGGTCTTCCACTCGTCACCCTCACGGATCCGGATGAGATTGTATGCACCTCGCAAGCCCAGCTTTGTAAAGATGGTAGCTCCGCTAACTCTGTCAAAGAGCTCAGTAATCAGGGGTAAAGGATAACGGTTCTTGATGGTAATGTCGTTCAAACCTCTGTAGTCGATGCACGGCCGCAGACCACCATCTTTCTTTTTTACAAAAAAGAAGCCTGCGCCGGCTGGGGAAGAAGAAGGTCGAATGAACCCCTTTGCTAGGTTCTCTTTAATGTATTCCTCCATAGAATGCGTCTCAGGCAGAGACAACGGATAAGTTCAGCCTCGAGGTGGAACCTTCCCTGGAACGAGATCAATCGGGCAGTCCCATTCTCTATGAGGAGGAAGGATATCAGCAGAAGCTTTACTGAACACATCCGTGAAATCTTGATATGGAGGAGGTGGAACATCAGACGACCTGGGGGAGGAAGAACAGACAGGCAATACTTTAAACAAACATGTCTCTGCACAGGAGGAACCCCATGCCAGGATTTGCGTAGTCGTCCAATCAATTGTAGGATTGTGAAGACGGAGCCATGGAAGGCCCAGGACCACAGGATGTGTGGCTCTTGGAATCACTAAAAGTGAAATAAGTTCGGAATGAAGAACTCCCACTCTCAGACGAACTGGTAGAGTCCTTAGAGCAATAACAGTATCAAAAATTTTACTGCCATCCACGGCAGTTAAGGAAAAGGAGGAAGGAAGTCTCTCGGTGGGTAGGGACCACCGTTTAACATAGGCTTCAGTAATAAAGTTCCCAGCTGCTCCGGAATCAAGGAGAGCAATGACGTTCCGATAACGTTGAGCAACTTGAAGCGAGACTGGGAGATTACAATCATGAGGAGATGGAGAGGAGATCATTACTCCTAGCCGGCCCTCTCCTGGGCGAGCTAGGGTTTGGAGTTTTCCCGGACGTTCGGGACAGGCATTGATGGTGTGAGACGGAGCTGCACAGTAAAGACAAAGAGACTCAGAGAGACGTCTTCGGCGCTCAGCAGGAGTTAAACGGGAACGGCCAATTTGCATGGGCTCATCTTTAGATGGTGACAGTTGACGAGGAGGAGGAGCAGAAGATTTTGGAGCAGATGATCTTCCACGCTCAGTTGCTCTCTCTCTGAAACGTAAATCAACTTTCGTGCAGAGTGAGATTAGCTCATCTAACTTAGAAGGTAAGTCTCTGGTAGCTAACTCATCTTTAATAAGCTCAGATAAGCCATGCCAGAATGCAGCATACAGGGCCTCGTCGTTCCATGCCAGTTCGGATGCCAGGATCTGGAACTGTATCAGATATTGTCCTACAGTACGTGACCCCTGGCGTAAACGGAGAATCTCGGATGAAGCTGAGGTTACCCGGCCTGGCTCGTCGAAGATGCGCCTGAATGTTGACACGAATGCAGTGTAAGAAGATAGCAGGGTGTCGGACCTCTCCCATAACGGTGATGCCCAGTCAAGGGCGGAGCCACTGAGAAGAGAGATGATGTAGGCAATTTTTGTACGGTCACTGGGAAAATTGCCAGGTTGTAGCTCAAACTGAATCTCACACTGGTTGAGAAATCCCCTGCAGAATCTTGGAGATCCGTCAAATTTTGCTGGCGTTGGAAGATGAAGACGTGGAGCAGAAATGGGTAAGGTGGGTGGGGTTATAGCTGGAGTCACTGTGGTTGACGCACCAGATGCGCCTGATCCACGGAGAGTTGTCTGAATCCCATCCAGCCGAGTAGAGAGATCCTGGAGACAGCGGATGATGTGGCCCTGTGCAGCCTCCTGATGTTCTAGTCGGGCTGCCAGTTCTTGCATCGGCCTGGCCGCTTGATCCTGGTCTCCGGCTGGATTCATTAGGTCAGTGCTTACTGTCACAACTGAGGGCCTGAGCTGACGGGAGGCAGCCTCAGTTGTAGGGGCTGAGATGTACCAGAACCTGGGAGGTTGTATCAGACCCCTGGACATGTAAGTAACATGAATAATAACTGCCCGAAGGCGTGACCACGACAACTTGGATAAAAGTCAATGATGTTTATTATGACAACTCCGCAACACAGCAGCAGTAAAAGAAAACGTAAAAGTCAGCAAATAATAAATACAGTTCCTGGGTACTACAGGATGGCAGGAGCCACAGGGCACTGGTAGTGTGAGATAGTTCTTATGATCTTCTAGATGGAAAGTCCTTACCAGGCCCGACTGTAGCAATGGAGATAACCCAGGATTGTGCCAGCTGGTGTTCCAGGAAAAGCTGGGTTGCTGAAGGTAAAACAGCTGCTGTGGATACTGGCTGGAACCAGACTGTTGTTAGCACGGAGTGGATACTGGCTGGAACCAGTTAAATAATAGATGAACTTGGGAGCGATGAAATATGAACTGAAATGTAGAACTTGAGAGCGGAGAAATAATAATACCGGTGGAGAGTGGTAAAGTGTAGAAAGGACACCGGCCCTTTAAGGGAAGCTGTACTCTGCTGAAAGCTGAGCTGGAAGCAGGTAATGTTGTAGATGGAAACAGATGAATCCACAATGGATTGGAGAGTCAGGCTACACCGCAGGTGGAATGCTGGTGCGGGTCTCTATGGTGGAAGTCTTGAGACAGGAGCTGGAACCTGGAAGACAATCACAGGAGAGAGACAAACAGGAACTAGGTTTGACAACCAAAGCACTGACGCCTTCCTTGCTCAGGCACAGTGTATTTATACCTGCAGCAAGGAAGGGATTGGCTAGGCAATTATGCAGATTAACAATACTGACAACAGATTGGAGGAAATGATCAGCTGACAGAATCCAAGATGGCTGCGCCCATGCAGACACTTGGAGGGAAGTTTGGTTTGTAATCCATGTGGTAATGAAAACAGTAATGGCAGCGCCGGCCACTGGAGACAGGAGACGCCAGGCTGACAAGTGCACATCCAACCACGCGGACACAGCGGAGGCCGCGGCTGACGTAATCGCCATTCTGACACTCTGCATGCAGAAGCTCAGGGACGGCGGCGGAGGCCGCGGGAGACGCCATGCCAGATGTAATAAGGCGTTACTGTGACAGCGTCTCAGAGAGACAGGAGAGGATGCAGAAATGTGAACATTAGGATAACAGATGGGATCCGGTCCTGGAGCGCTGAGCCAGCCTCAGGAGGCATCTGATGGGTAAGAAATGGCATCCAGATACCCGGATCGTGACATATGGCCCCCACAGAGCCCTGATCTCAACATCAAGTCTGTCTGGGATTACAGAGACAGAAGGATTTGAGCAAACCTACAACGACAGAAGATCTGTAGTTAGTTCTCCAAGATGTTTGGAACAACCTCCCTGCCAAGTTCCTTAAAAAACTGTGTGCAAGTGTACCTAGAAGAATTTATGCTATTTTGAAGGCAAACGGTATTCACAAGGGTGCCTCATATTCCAAATAGGAGGCATATACATTTATAGATTATACTTTAAGAAGACATCACATGCATTTTTCATGTGTATTGTTCATCGTGTGCTGAACGTCTCGAGAAAATATACAAATCCTACATGCTTTTTTTAAAGATATTTTTTGATAAATCCATAAAGCATTTCTTATTTCTTCACTATAATGTTCATAGACAGGGCCGGAAGAGCAGATGGGCTGGTCCTGTCAGCCTCCGGCTCTCTGGTCTGGCCGCTCCCCTGCCCGTCTCCATGGAAATAGAGGCGTGCCATGAGTCCACTCTCCCCCCCTGAGTTGCAGCGCCCCCCCAGGTGACTTTCCCTCCATGGAAATGAGGACTCACGGCACGCCCCCATTAGGAGTGTTCGCGCGCCTCCTTTCGCGGCACGCATTCCCCTGTCATGTGCGATATCGGCCCTCAGTCCATCCCTGTTCAGACATAACATTACCTAGACAAAACTGTACAGTGAAATACGATTTGTGAGCTATTGCAACTGAATTTCATGGGAGGAAAAAAAATGTCTGGCTGCCTGGCCTGTGGTCTCTGCACAAGCCATATATGCAGAGGAAGTAGCTGAAGATGGAATCAAAGAAAGGATAGAAGACTGGAGGTGGGTAGGGAGGAATGGGAGCAGGGCAGGCAGCTTGAGGCACTCCCTTCACCACCTGGCAGCTAAGTGCAAAGCAAGCGGCTCTCGATATCCCTCTCCCCACAATGGGGGAGGCTACAGAGTAGGCATCCCAAGACAACGCCCTCCCCACCTGGTGGCTGCAGAGCAGGCGGTCTGCGGCACAGTAATGGGGGGAGCAGAGGAATGTGCAGACAGTGCTGAGGGGCTGAGGAAGGTAATGAGGGGTGAGGATGGTGCTGAGGGGCAAAGGAAGGTTATAAGGAGACCAGTGACGTGCGGTGGGGTGGCCACACCTGCCTATCTTTTCCACACATCTCTTATCAAAAGTTAAACTCACCAAATTTCCAGGAGTTTATACTGCTGCACCTGTGTGTAATTCCCAGATGTACCCTTTGGCTCATATTTTGTGTGTAAATCTGGCTCTGGTGGTAGCCACTGCCGCCTGAGATATTTAGCTCACCGCACGTCCCTGAAGGAGACTGAGGAAGGTAATGAGGGGTGAAGACAGTGATGAGGGGCTGAGGAAGATAGTGTGGGGAATGAGGAAGGTAATGAGGGGTGAGGACAGTGATAAGGGGCAGAGGAAGGTAATGAAGGATGAGAACGGTGATGAGGGGCAGAGGAAAGTGATGAGAGGTTAGAGGAAGGTGATGAGGGGCAGAGAAAGGTGACGAGGGCTGAGTACGGTGTTATGGGGCAGAAAAAGGGGATGAGGATGGTGATGAAGGGCTCGCCACCCAAGTCTGCTGCACTGCCACTGTCCTCTTAAGGACACACCCTTTTTGAGTAGCCACATCCCCTTTTCCAGTGCATGCGCACAACAGTACACCCTAGAGTGAACACTAAAATATCCATCCACTTCAAAATTCCCACTTCGACCATTGGATGGAAGGCGTGAAATGTATCGCTGACCTGCAGCACCAAACATAGGTGGCTGGTCCCCACCAGTAAGTACACAGTAATAGTGAACCAGCTCCAATGATCCTGGGAAATGCACAACTAGCCTCATCTTAAAAGGCCTGTGGGGGCCTAGGGGGTCTCAGTCACTGAATGGGTGATTGGTCCCACCGCATAATTACCAATATACTTTTAACATAGTCTAAGATAGAGCCAGGCAAAGTCGCCACTAAGATAACACCAGAAATTACTCTCCGTTAATTTATACATTTGATTAATTATTCAAATTAGAGAGCAGCATGTTTATACAGAGAGATGGCTTTTGGAAAACATATCTGGACTTTTCATGTCTAACTCCAATACATGTGCAGCTATATATACCTTGTACAGTAACTAACAGTCAAAGCAGGTGCTCACTGCTGTTTCAGCGTAATGGACTGATGTACAAGTACTCTCTAAGTGAATTTCTGCATTGCCTTAAATTAATGGAGCAAATTATCCCGCAACATCTTTTTAAATTAAAACTAAACACAGTTAATTGGTTAAATGACGACATTTCTATAAAACGTGTTTTACATTTGTATGCATTAAGGCTGCCTTTAAAAGTAATTGCATTGTAGTCATGTACAGTCAAGTGCGATTCATTCAAGCTTTGTTTCTTCATGTAGAAAACCAAATTAGAAAGCTGTAAATGAATGAGGACTGAAGATGCTGGGGGCCTTATTGCAAGAGGGACCTGGTATTAATCATAATGCAAGAAGGGGGTGTTTTAAAAGGTTACAGTCAATTCTACCATTTCTCTAACCGATCAGTAAGTGGATAAACTTTCTTCGAAAATCCCTGGAAGACGACAAAGAACTGCAACAATCTATTCTTATTCATTCCTGCTTAGGGGCTAAGTCAGCATCAGACGCTGATCTGCTGAAATCGACATGGAGCAACTTCAGCAGATCAGCGCAAGAGCGTAGGCGTTTTGTGGATGTCGACGATCCGTTTAAGGGGCGTGTCCGGACCGTTGCTAGGGCAGGTCACGGCGGCTGCGTCACGTCACACGCAGCCGCATCGATCATAAAGATGGCGGGTAGTCGTATGCCTTTGCAACTAGGCTGCGTAGGCAGGGGGCAACCCTAATCATGCGAGCGATCGCTGCTCACATGTTAGCGGTAAGGCAGGAACCAGCATGCGGGGCGGCCTTTCCCTGTGCTGGGCTGCCCCCCGCATCCTAGCAAAAAAAGTTGTAGTTTTGCTGCTTTTAGCAAATCTACAACTCATGCTGAATTAGGCCCTACGTTTTTAACATTATTTGCTGGAGATATAAAAGATTGCTTGGATGCTGCTGATTGGTTGATGCAGTTCCCTTAAACTGGGGGGTAATTCCAAGTTGATCGCAGCAGGAAATTTTTTAGCAGTTGGGCAGAACCATGTGCACTGCAGGGGGGGGGGCAGATATAACATTTGCAGAGAGAGTTAGATTTGGGTGGGTTATTTTGTTTCTGTGCAGGGTAAATACTGGCTGCTTTATTTCTACACTGCAATTTAGATTTCAGATTGAACTCACCACACCCAAATCTATCTCTCTCTGCACATGTTATATCTGCCTCCCCTGCAGTGCACATGGTTTTGCCCAACTGCAAAAAAAAAAATCCTGCTGCGATCAACTTGGAATTACCCCCATTATACAATATATTGCAAATATGTGTAACTAAGACATTTTATTTAGACATTATATACTAAGCAGGGACAGCAACAGAAATCCTTTCCCTCTCTCCTCCCTCCCACACCACGTCTGCCTCTTGTTAGGATATGGTGCAATCTGTGCCTGTCTCCTTCTACACAGCAGTCTATGGACGCATCCCCTAGTGCCAAGAGTCATGTGATGTAATCCCTGCTCCTCCATCTTAGAGTGAGTGAGTAAGAGAGACTGATCCTCCTGATGTGTGTAAGTGTGCAGAGCTGAGACCGGGAGCGGATCTCAGCTACAGAGACTCACAGCATTCCATTGCATGTATCGCGGCTTCGGAGCTGACACTAAGCCGGGTGCTGCATCTTCTCTATAGCGGAAGTCAGACTGCACGGCTGTGCAGTCCCCCGTCCCTCAGCACCGGAGACAACTCCTGATAAGTATAACTACTACTGCTGTTACCTTGTATGATATGAGGGCCCTTAATTGCCTATATCAATATTACATCTGAGTCACCTGTGTTCACTGAATAAACCTGCAATACTGTTTAAGTCATTAAGTGTGTGGACTGACATCACTGCATCAGGCAATTCCAATACACTGTGCCAACAGGTTATGGGCCCAGTCCCGCGCCCAAGACCCGCGTGTGCCTGAAGATTAACCCCCTGAGTGCTTTTAAATAATCACACTGACAAAGTTTAAAGTGACATTTTATACAAGTGCAGAAAGAATGTATAGCACAGGACACAGCATGAACTTTGCTAAGGTGAAAGGTTCAGAGAACTATGCTACATGGAAGTTTGACATGGAGATGCAGCTTAAGCGGGATAAGCTGTAGAAGGTTACTATAGACCCAGGAGCAGGTCCAAACCCAGATGACGTAGACAGAGCCATCGGGACGATAGGTTTAGCTGTGGAGCAGCATGTCTTTTCAATAGTCAGTGGGAAAGTGTCAGCTAAGGACACGGGGACAGCCCTGCAAAATGCATATGAAGATAAAGGTCTAATGAGAAGGATAAGTTTGAGACGCATGCTATATGGAACGAAACTGAGTGCCTGCAAGCCTGCAAGTACATGAATGATTACATTGATAAGTTATTGTTGATAGCTCAGAAGTTGGCATCTGTAGGGGCACAGGTGGACGAGGAAGAAGTGGCAATGGCTATGATATAGAATCTGAAGCCAGAATTTGATTTTTTTGGTGGTTGCTTTAGAGTCAAATGACACTAAGCTGACAACGGAGATTTTAAAGGCCAAGTTGCTGCAGTTCCAAGAACGTATTCCAGTCGAGACCATAGCTGAGGGTTCTGCTTTGATTACAAAGGGCACAAAGTCTAAAAAGCACAAATTCAAATGTTTTGTATGTCACAAGATAGGACATAAAGCTTCAGATTGCAGAATGAGAAATTCCAGTGGTGCGCAGAAGCAGCGTGACAAGTCAAACGAGCCAGCACTGAATGTAGCAGAGAGCAACAGGAAGGATTGCTGGTACATGGACTCGGAGGCCACTAGACATTTCAGTTGCAATAAGCATTGGTTTAATTCTTTAACACTGTGTGTTCCCACTACAGTTACAGGGATTGGAAATAAGGCCCTTACTGCATTACAAGCTGGGACAATCACAGTACATTTAAGAATTGGAGGTGAAATAGTTGTTACAGATATCCAAGATGTGTTATACGTGCCTGATTTAGGAAGTAATCTCATTGCTATCAGCATCCTAGAGAAAAAAGGCTACAGAGTCCAATTTCAGTAGGGCAAATGTATGGTGCAAAATAAAAGAGGGACTGTTATTGCTTCAGCAACCCGGTGCAGCCAACTATATGTCCTGGACACTGAAGAGTGTACTGCAATGATGGCTACTGATGAAAAACAGTCAATGGAGCTGTGGCACAAACGCTTGGGTCATCTGGGAAATGACAACGTCCAGAAACTGCTAGATGGAATGGTAACAGGGATCACCGTGAGCAACGCTGAAAGACCCATGTGTGAGAGTTGCATAAAAGGCAAGCAAACTCGCAACCCATTTCCAAAGTCAGTTAGTAGAGCAGAGACACTATTAGCTCTAGTGCACACAGACGTGTGTGGTCCAATGGAGGAACAATCAATCAGTGGCTACAGGTATTTCATGACTCTCATTGATGACGCCACAAGAATGACAGACGTGTACTTCATTAAAGAAAAGAGTTAAGTTGTCAACAAAATTGCGGAATACAAAAACCTGGTGGAGAATCAGACAGGTTTGAAACTAAAGATCCTGAGATTAGACAATGGTGGATAGTATGATAACAATGTCTTAGCTGCATTCCTTAGGAAAAATGGCATAAAGCATCAGCTAACAATTGCCTACACACTGGAACAAAATGGCATGAGTGAGCTGGCAAACCGCACAATTGTTGAGAGAGCACCGACTATGCTAAGTGAACTTGCCTGGAAAAGAAGTTTTGGGCAGAAACAGTATCTACTGCAGTATACCTAAAGAATCATGCACCTACAGTGGTCGTCAAAGGTAAAACGCCACTGGAGGCTTGGTCCAGGAAAAAGCCAAGTGTCAGTCATCTTCGTGTCTTCGGGAGCAAAGCTTTTGCACATATACCAAAGGAGCAAAGGAGAAAGCTAGATCCAAAATCCATAGAATGTATAATGCTCGGATACTGCGACGAAAGCAAAGGATACAGACTTTGTGATGTTACAAGCAGTGGTGCAAGTGGGCGGGTACGGGTGGGTACGGCGTACCCGTAAGAATTTAGCCGTGGGTACGCCGTACCCACACCGACGGGCCGCCGCTCCTCGCACCGCCGCTGATGTGAGGGAAGGAGATCGCAGCCTGTGCCTCTCCTTCCCCTCAGTCTCCGGCAGGTGTCATAGTTTAATTCAGCGCCGATCCGTGAGCCAATCAGAGCTCGCGGTGTGAGCTCTGATTGGCTCACGGATCGGCGCTGAATTAAACTGTGAGACACCCGCCGGAGACTGAGGGGAAGGAGAGGCACAGGCTGCGCTCTCCTTCCCTCACACAGGACGGCAGCGGCCAGCGGCAGCGGTGAGCAGGGAAAGGGGGGGGGGGGCATGTTATACCTGGCACTGGGGGATATCTGGCACTGGGGGGGCATTTCTATCTGGCACTGGGGGATATCTGGCACTGGGGGGGCATTTCTATCTGGCACTGGGGGGCATATATACCTGGCACTGGGGGATATCTGGCACTGGGGGGCATATATACCTGGCACTGGGGGATATCTGGCACAGGGGGGCATGTATACCTGGCACTGGGGGATATCTGGCACAGGGGGGCATGTATACCTGGCACTGGGGGATATCTGGCACTGGGGGGGCATGTATACCTGGCACTGGGGGATATCTGGCACTGGGGGCATATCTGGCACTGTAGGGGCATTTCTGTATCTGGCACGGGGGGCAATGTATATCTGACACAGTGGGAGCATTTGTGTATCTGGCACTGTGGGGCAATGTGTATCTGGCACTGTGGGGCAATGTATATCTGGCACTGTGGGGCAACGTGTATCTGACACTGCGAGGCAATGTATATCTGGCACTCTGGGGGCATTTCTGTATCTGGCACTGTGGGGCAATGTGTATCTGGCACTGTTAGTCAATGTGTATCTGGCACTGTGGGGCAATGTATATCTGGCACTGTGGGGCAACGTGTATCTGGCACTATTGGGGTCATACGTGTATCTGCCCCTCCCCCATATGTGTATCACGCCCCCATTTTCATTGGCCACGCCCCATGTGGCATTTGGCCACACCCATTTTTTTGCGCGCACACAGTACCCGTAAGACATTTTTTCTACTTGCACCACTGGTTACAAGTAAACGTCTTCTTAAATCCAGAGATGTGGTGTTCTACGAGACAGCGCCACTAACTGAAGCAGTGGAGCAACAAGAAAATATCATTGTATGTACAGGCAGCAGAAAGTGTGTGAATCTAAGAGTGTCAGAGCGGACAACAAGTCAGGGAACAGAAGTTCCATGAGGAGCAACAAAGGTGTTCCAGTCAAGAAAGACAGTGAGGAGTACGCAAACATAGCTTACTGTGAACCTCAAAACATACAGGAAGCAAAGTCAAGCAGTGATTGGACAGAGTGGAAGTCAGCAATTGATACAGAACTGTCAGCTCTAAATGATAACAGTACATGGACTATGATTGATAGACCAAGCGACCGTAGAAAAAAAGTGGGTTTTCTGCAAGAAGTTGAATGCAGACTGGTCAGTAGCTCGTTACAAAGGCTGCTTTGTTGCCAAGGGATATACCCAGAAATATGGAATCAATTACGGAGCGATCTACTCACTAGTCACAAGGTATAGTGATTGCTATTGCTACACTACATGATCTACTGTTATATCAGCTAGACTTTGATTCTGCATTCCTGAATGGAGAGTTAGTTGAGGAAATTTACATGGAACCACCTGAACATGGTTATTTTCCAAACTGGGAAGGTTTGTCTCTTAAAGAAGTCACTATATGACATCAAACAAAGTGGTCATAGCTGGTACGTGAAGCTGGATGCAGTGCTTCTAGAATTGAACTTTGTTAGGTCAGAGACTGATCACTGCCTATACTATAATACTATAGAAGAAAAGTTGTTCATTATAGCTGTCTATATGGATAATTTACTTTTGGCAGCTCAAGGAAATCACATCACTGACATGAAGCACCAGCTTAAACAAAGATTCATGTTGAAAGATCTAGGCCCTGCAAATCATCTATTAGGTATAAAAATTGTACAAACCCTGCAAGAGGGAATTGTCACAATTGACCAACAAACATACATTGAGGCAATAATTTCCAAATACGGAATGACAGGTGCAAAACCAGTAAGTACTCCCATTGATAAATGTACAAAGATGGTGAAGGTCATGTCACCAAATAGCAAGGGGGAGATAGAGGAAATGCAAGAAATCCTTTTTAAAATGCTATTGGTAGTTTGTTGTATGCAAGCACTGGGACACGACTGGACATCACACATGCAGTTATTCGGGCAAGGCAGTTCGAAAACAATCCTGGGAGACAACATTGGATTGCAGTAAAGAGAATACTAAGGTACCTCAAAGGTACAAGTTCATTAAAGCTGAGATTTACAAGATCAACAGATACCAGCTAAAAAGTATTCTGTGATGCCGACTGGGGATCAGATGTGGATGATAGACATTCTTATACTGTATACCTGTTTGCACTAGCAGGCATAGCCGTAAGCTGGGGAAGTAGGAAACAACCCACAGTTGCTCTTTCTCCTGCGGGGTACACTGGGCTCCACAAGGATAGACATAGGGGTGTAGAGTAGGATCTTGATCCGAGGCACCAACAGGCTGAAAAGCTTTGACTGTTCCCAGAATGCATAGCGCCGCCTCCTCTATAACCCCGCCTCCCTGCACAGGAGCTCAGTTTTGTAGTTGGTGCCGCAGATAGCAGGCACATAACAGAGGGGCTGCTCAGGGCAGCCCTGAGAAGAGCTTTTTAAGAAGAAAAGTGAAGACTTCAAGGGCTGTAGCAGTGTGTATATGTCTTTGACATTCACTGCTGCAGCTCCATCTCTCCCCAGCGGCGCTGTACACTCCCGAGCCCTGGTTGCCGGGTACCTACAGCAGGAGGCTCCGGTTTTCTTCTAACGTCAGGCACACACGACGGGGGCTCTCTGGGATCGCGTGGCCGCGCTTCGGGAGGTGGTGAGTGGGTCCCGCTTGCGGGACCCGTACTTTATTGCGATCCGGCATGGTCTGTGGGAGGCGGCCCGCACGCGCTGGCGGTGGACTCTGTGGCAGTACAGGTGATCCCACTAGATCATCAGGGCATGGGTGCAGGTCAGGTCTTCTCTTAAAACCATTTTAAAAGTAACCCACAGTACCCGGTGGTTTTGCCAGCAGGGGGATAAGGCTTATACCTGGAGCCCCTCCCCCAGCCCCAGGGTGCCATTTCCTGCAAATGTTCCCGCCGTGCAGTGGCGCACCCAGGGGGGGTTTCCAAGTACCCAGAAACCCCCCTCCGCTTAAAAAAAAAAAAAAAAAAAATTTTTTTTTTTTAAGCTGCATGAGTATTATTAATGACTGTCTAGCGTCCTCTGCAGCCTGCTGTCTTCCTGGTGGCACTTGCAAGTGCAATAAAAGTTTACTTTATTTTAATTATAGTACATATATATCCATGTGCCTACATATATACACATGTATATACATACATACATATAAACACACACACACACACACACACACACACACACACACACACACACACACACACACATGATATATATATATATACATGTGTATATATATATGTGTACTGTATGTGTGTGTGTATATATATATATATATGTATGTATGTATGCATGTTTAATATGCTATGTATATGGGTTTACTACGATCTCCCGGCGCCCGGCCGTCAGCTTACCAACAGTGTGGCGAGCGCAAATGAGCCCCTTGCGGGCTCGCTGCGCTCGCCACGCTACGCGCGCCGCACTATTCTATTCTCCCTCCAGGGAGACCCACGAGGTAGAATAAGTGTCGGTATGCCGGCGGTCAGGCTCCCGGCGCCGGTATGCTGGTCGCCGGGAGCCCGACCGCCGGCATACTGAAGACCACTTGTGTATATGTATGTATGTGTGTGTATGTATGTATATATATATATATATATATATATGTGTGTAGATATATATATATATATATATATATGTGTAGATATATATATATATATATATATATACATACATACATATACACACACACACACACACACAGACACACTAGTTTTACGGACCCAGCATATACTGGGTCACCTCAGTCCCCACCCCCGTGATTGGCTCCGCCCAGTTCTGGAAACCCCCCCCCATGCAAATCCTGCGTTTGCCACTGCCGTGGAGCTGCATATCTGTCTTTTCCTCACTCCCTGTCAGTGTCTGGGCGCCATTTCTCTCAGCTACACTGTTCCTGGGACTGCTTGGGCAAATCCTCCTGTGTAAAGCCGCCTGGTTGTCAGCGCTGTGACTTTACATGACACTTAAGTATTCTACCTGGCTATTAGACAGTGTTAGTTAAGAAAGAGTGCATTTAGTCAGGGTTTTCTAGTACAATTACCTTGTGATATACATCCAGTTCTTACTGTGCAGTGTTATATCTATTGACTACATAGCTATATAAGGTGGTCTAGAGCAGTATTATTGTTAGTAATAACCTCTGCATTGTACAACTGTGACTATATGTGTGTGCATTAGCTTGCTGAGTGGTTTCCATTTTGTGTCTCTCACTCAACTTGCTATCCCTATATTCTATAACCTGAGGGGGCTTGGTGCGTCAGGTTTTATATTTATATAGGATTTTCACAAGAAATACTTTAATACGTATTTTTCTCTGTGATTTTAGTCACCATATCTCTCCTTTATCTCTGCTTGTGCTGACTACACTGCGAAGGGGTTTGGGTTAGAGATGAGCGGGTTCGGTTTCTCTGAATCCGAACCCGCACGAACTTCATGTTTTTTTTCACGGGTACGAGCGACTCGGATCTTCCCGCCTTGCTCGGTTAACCCGAGCGCGCCCGAACGTCATCATGACGCTGTCGGATTCTCGCGAGACTCGGATTCTATATAAGGAGCCGCGCGTCGCCGCCATTTTCACACGTGCATTGAGATTGATAGGGAGAGGACGTGGCTGGCGTCCTCTCCATTTAGATTAGAAGAGAGAGAGAGATTGACCTGATTTACTGGAGCTTAGGAGTACTGTAGAAGTGTAGAGAGTGCAGAGTTTACTAGTGACTGACCACAGTGACCACCAGACAGTGCAGTTTTATTTAATATATCCGTTCTCTGCCTGAAAAAAACGATACACACAGTGACTCAGTCACATACCATATCTGTGTGCACTGCTCAGCCCAGTGTGCTGCATCATCTATGTATATATATCTGACTGTGCTCAGCTCACACAGCTTATAATTGTGGGGGAGACTGGGGAGCACTGCAGTGCCAGTTATAGGTTATAGCAGGAGCCAGGAGTACATATTATATTAAAATTAAACAGTGCACACTTTTGCTGCAGGAGTGCCACTGCCAGTGTGACTGACCAGTGACCTGACCACACTGACCACCAGTATAGTTAGTACAGGTTGAGTATCCCTTATCCAAAATGCTTGGGACCAGACGTATTTTGGATATCGGATTTTTCCGTATTTTGGAATAATTGCATACCATAATGAGATATCATGGTGATGGGACCTAAATCTAAGCACAGAATGCATTTATGTTTCATATACACCTTATACACACAGCCTGAAGGCAATTTTAGCCAATATTTTTTATAACTTTGTGCATTAAACAAAGTGTGTCTACATTCACACAATTCATTTATGTTTCATATACACCTTGTACACACAGCCTAAAGGTCATTTAATACAATATCTTTAATAACTGTGTATTAAACAAAGTTTGTGTACATTGAGTCATCAAAAAACAAAGGTTTCACTATCTCACTCTCATTAAAAAAAGTCCGTATTTCGGAATATTCCGTATTTCGGAATATTTGGATATGGGATACTCAACCTGTAGTATACTATATTGTGTGATTGCCTGAAAAAGTTAAACACTCGTCGTGTGACTTCACTTGTGTGGTGTTTTTTTTTTTATTCTATAAAAAACTCATTCTGCTGACAGACAGTGTCCAGCAGGTCCGTCATTATATAATATATATACCTGTCCGGCTGCAGTAGTGATATATATATATTTTTTATATCATTATTTATCATCCAGTCGCAGCAGACACAGTACGGTAGTTCACGGCTGTAGCTACCTCTGTGTCGGCACTCGGCAGTCCGTCCATAATTGTATACCACCTACCCGAGGTTTTTTTTTTTTTCTTCTTTATACATACATACTACTACATCTCTTTATCAACCAGTCTATATTAGCAGCAGACACAGTACGGTAGTTCACGGCTGTAGCTACCTCTGTGTCGGCACTCGGCAGTCAGTCCATAATTGTATACCACCTACCCGTGGTTTTTTTTTCTTTCTTCTTTATACATACATACTACTACATCTCTTTATCAACCAGTCTATATTAGCAGCAGACACAGTACAGTACGGTAGTTAACGGCTGTAGCTACCTCTGTGTCGGCACTCGGCAGTCCGTCCATAATTGTATACCACCTACCCGTGGTTTTTTTTTCTTTCTTCTTTATACATACTACATCTCATTATCATCCAGTCTATATTAGCAGCAGACACAGTACAGTACGGTAGTCCACGGCTGTAGCTACCTCTGTGTCGGCACTCGGCAGTCCATCCATAATTGTATACCACCTACCCGTGGTTTTTTTTTCTTTCTTCTTTATACATACTACATCTCATTATCATCCAGTCTATATTAGCAGCAGACACAGTACAGTACGGTAGTCCACGGCTGTAGCTACCTCTGTGTCGGCACTCGGCAGTCCATCCATAATTGTATACCACCTACCCGTGGTTTTTTTTTCTTTCTTCTTTATACATACTACATCTCATTATCATCCAGTCTATATTAGCAGCAGACACAGTACAGTACGGTAGTCCACGGCTGTAGCTACCTCTGTGTCGGCACTCGGCAGTCCATCCATAATTGTATACCACCTAACCGTGGTTTTTTTTCTTTCTTCTTTATACATACTACATCTCATTATCATCCAGTCTATATTAGCAGCAGACACAGTACAGTACGGTAGTCCACGGCTGTAGCTACCTCTGTGTCGGCACTCGGCAGTCCATCCATAATTGTATACCACCTACCCGTGGTTTTTTTTTCTTTCTTCTTTATACATACTACATCTCATTATCATCCAGTCTATATTAGCAGCAGACACAGTACAGTACGGTAGTCCACGGCTGTAGCTACCTCTGTGTCGGCACTCGGCAGTCCATCCATAATTGTATACCACCTACCCGTGGTTTTTTTTTCTTTCTTCTTTATACATACTACATCTCATTATCATCCAGTCTATATTAGCAGCAGACACAGTACAGTACGGTAGTCCACGGCTGTAGCTACCTCTGTGTCGGCACTCGGCAGTCCATCCATAATTGTATACTAGTATCCATCCATCTCCATTGTTTACCTGAGGTGCCTTTTAGTTGTGCCTATTAAAATATGGAGAACAAAAATGTTGAGGTTCCAAAATTAGGGAAAGATCAAGATCCACTTCCACCTCGTGCTGAAGCTGCTGCCACTAGTCATGGCCGAGACGATGAAATGCCAGCAACGTCGTCTGCCAAGGCCGATGCCCAATGTCATAGTACAGAGCATGTCAAATCCAAAACACCAAATATCAGTAAAAAAAGGACTCCAAAACCTAAAATAAAATTGTCGGAGGAGAAGCGTAAACTTGCCAATATGCCATTTACCACACGGAGTGGCAAGGAACGGCTGAGGCCCTGGCCTATGTTCATGGCTAGTGGTTCAGCTTCACATGAGGATGGAAGCACTCAGCCTCTCGCTAGAAAACTGAAAAGACTCAAGCTGGCAAAAGCACCGCAAAGAACTGTGCGTTCTTCGAAATCCCAAATCCACAAGGAGAGTCCAATTGTGTCGGTTGCGATGCCTGACCTTCCCAACACTGGACGTGAAGAGCATGCGCCTTCCACCATTTGCACGCCCCCTGCAAGTGCTGGAAGGAGCACCCGCAGTCCAGTTCCTGATAGTCAGATTGAAGATGTCAGTGTTGAAGTACACCAGGATGAGGAGGATATGGGTGTTGCTGGCGCTGGGGAGGAAATTGACCAGGAGGATTCTGATGGTGAGGTGGTTTGTTTAAGTCAGGCACCCGGGGAGACACCTGTTGTCCGTGGGAGGAATATGGCCGTTGACATGCCTGGTGAAAATACCAAAAAAATCAGCTCTTCGGTGTGGAGGTATTTCACCAGAAATGCGGACAACATTTATCAAGCCGTGTGTTCCCTTTGTCAAGCTGTAATAAGTAGGGGTAAGGACGTTAACCACCTCGGAACATCCTCCCTTATACGTCACCTGCAGCGCATTCATAATAAGTCAGTGACAAGTTCAAAAACTTTGGGCGACAGCGGAAGCAGTCCACTGACCAGTAAATCCCTTCCTCTTGTAACCAAGCTCACGCAAACCACCCCACCAACTCCCTCAGTGTCAATTTCCTCCTTCCCCAGGAATGCCAATAGTCCTGCAGGCCATGTCACTGGCAATTCTGACGAGTCCTCTCCTGCCTGGGATTCCTCCGATGCATCCTTGCGTGTAACGCCTACTGCTGCTGGCGCTGCTGTTGTTGCTGCTGGGAGTCGATGGTCATCCCAGAGGGGAAGTCGTAAGCCCACTTGTACTACTTCCAGTAAGCAATTGACTGTCCAACAGTCCTTTGCGAGGAAGATGAAATATCACAGCAGTCATCCTGCTGCAAAGCGGATAACTGAGGCCTTGACAACTATGTTGGTGTTAGACGTGCATCCGGTATCCGCCGTTAGTTCACAGGGAACTAGACAATTTATTGAGGCAGTGTGCCCCCATTACCAAATACCATCTAGGTTCCACTTCTGTAGGCAGGCGATACCGAGAATGTACACGGACGTCAGAAAAAGACTCACCAGTGTCCTAAAAAATGCAGTTGTACCCAATGTCCACTTAACCACGGACATGTGGACAAGTGGAGCAGGGCAGGGTCAGGACTATATGACTGTGACAGCCCACTGGGTAGATGTATAGACTCCCGCCGCAAGAACAGCAGCGGCGGCACCAGTAGCAGCATCTCGCAAACGCCAACTCTTTCCTAGGCAGGCTACGCTTTGTATCACCGCTTTCCAGAATACGCACACAGCTAAAAACCTCTTACGGCAACTGAGGAAGATCATCGCAGAATGGCTTACCCCAATTGGACTCTCCTGTGGATTTGTGGCATCGGACAACGCCAGCAATATTGTGTGTGCATTAAATATGGGCAAATTCCAGCACGTCCCATGTTTTGCACATACCTTGAATTTGGTGGTGCAGAATTTTTTAAAAAACGACAGGGGCGTGCAAGAGATGCTGTCGGTGGCCAGAAGAATTGCGGGACACTTTCGGCGTACAGGCACCACGTACAGAAGACTGGAGCACCACCAAAAACTACTGAACCTGCCCTGCCATCATCTGAAGCAAGAAGTGGTAACGAGGTGGAATTCAACCCTCTATATGCTTCAGAGGTTGGAGGAGCAGCAAAAGGCCATTCAAGCCTATACAATTGAGCACGATATAGGAGGTGGAATGCACCTGTCTCAAGTGCAGTGGAGAATGATTTCAACGTTGTGCAAGGTTCTGATGCCCTTTGAACTTGCCACACGTGAAGTCAGTTCAGACACTGCCAGCCTGAGTCAGGTCATTCCCCTCATCAGGCTTTTGCAGAAGAAGCTGGAGACATTGAAGGAGGAGCTAACACGGAGCGATTCCGCTAGGCATGTGGGACTTGTGGATGGAGCCCTTAATTCGCTTAACAAGGATTCACGGGTGGTCAATCTGTTGAAATCAGAGCACTACATTTTGGCCACCGTGCTCGATCCTAGATTTAAAGCCTACCTTGGATCTCTCTTTCCGGCAGACACAAGTCTGCTGGGGTTGAAAGACCTGCTGGTGAGAAAATTGTCAAGTCAAGCTGAACGCGACCTGTCAACATCTCCTCCCTCACATTCTCCCGCAACTGGGGGTGCGAGGAAAAGGCTCAGAATTCCGAGCCCACCCGCTGGCGGTGATGCAGGGCAGTCTGGAGCGACTGCTGATGCTGACATCTGGTCCGGACTGAAGGACCTGACAACGATTACGGACATGTCGTCTACTGTCACTGCATATGATTCTCTCAACATTGAAAGAATGGTGGAGGATTATATGAGTGACCGCATCCAAGTAGGCACGTCACACAGTCCGTACTTATACTGGCAGGAAAAAGAGGCAATTTGAAGGCCCTTGCACAAACTGGCTTTATTCTACCTAAGTTGCCCTCCCACAAGTGTGTATTACGAAAGAGTGTTTAGTGCCGCCGCTCACCTTGTCAGCAATCGGCGTACGAGGTTACATCCAGAAAATGTGGAGAAGATGATGTTCATTAAAATGAATTATAATCAATTCCTCCGCGGAGACATTGACCAGCAGCAATTGCCTCCACAAAGTACACAGGGAGCTGAGATGGTGGATTCCAGTGGGGACGAATTGATAATCTGTGAGGAGGGGGATGTACACGGTGATATATCGGAGGATGATGATGAGGTGGACATCTTGCCTCTGTAGAGCCAGTTTGTGCAAGGAGAGATTAATTGCTTCTTTTTTGGGGGGGGGGTCCAAACCAACCCGTCATATCAGTCACAGTCGTGTGGCAGACCCTGTCACTGAAATGATGGGTTGGTTAAAGTGTGCATGTCCTGTTTATACAACATAAGGGTGGGTGGGAGGGCCCAAGGACAATTCCATCTTGCACCTCTTTTTTCTTTTATTTTTCTTTGCGTCATGTGCTGTTTGGGGAGGGGTTTTTGGAAGGGCCATCCTGCGTGACACTGCAGTGCCACTCCTAGATGGGCCCGGTGTTTGTGTCGGCCACTAGGGTCGCTTATCTTGCTCACACAGTCAGCTACCTCATTGCGCCTCTTTTTTTCTTTGCGTCATGTGCTGTTTGGGGAGGGTTTTTTGGAAGGGACATCCTGCGTGACACTGCAGTGCCACTCCTAGATGGGCCCGGTGTTTGTGTCGGCCACTAGGGTCGCTTATCTTACTCACACAGTCAGCTACCTCATTGCGCCTCTTTTTTTCTTTGCGTCATGTGCTGTTTGGGGAGGGTTTTTTGGAAGGGACATCCTGCGTGACACTGCAGTGCCACTCCTAGATGGGCCCGGTGTTTGTGTCGGCCACTAGGGTCGCTTATCTTGCTCACACAGTCAGCTACCTCATTGCGCCTCTTTTTTTCTTTGCGTCATGTGCTGTTTGGGGAGGGTTTTTTGGAAGGGACATCCTGCGTGACACTGCAGTGCCACTCCTAGATGGGCCCGGTGTTTGTGTCGGCCACTAGGGTCGCTTATCTTACTCACACAGCGACCTCGGTGCAAATTTTAGGACTAAAAATAATATTGTGAGGTGTGAGGTATTCAGAATAGACTGAAAATGAGTGGAAATTATGGTTTTTGAGGTTAATAATACCTTGGGATCAAAATGACCCCCAAATTCTATGATTTAAGCTGTTTTTTAGGGTTTTTTGAAAAAAACACCCGAATCCAAAACACACCCGAATCCGACAAAAAAAATTCGGTGAGGTTTTGCCAAAACGCGGTCGAACCCAAAACACGGCCGCGGAACCGAACCCAAAACCAAAACACAAAACCCGAAAAATTTCCGGCGCTCATCTCTAGTTTGGGTAAGAGGTATTGTGCTGCTGCCAATTGTACTGTGTTACCTGATACTGCAAGTTATATCATGTCTGCTTCTGAAGGTAACGGTTCTGGGACGGAACACACTGCAGGTGTTGCTGAAGCCACAGATCCATATGAGGGGAATGTAGCAGCTGTGGGCTCTGGTTCTGGGGGCTCCTTGCCCCCCAGTTGGACTGTGCAACGGAGGTCCATAATGACCCTCCGTGGGCTGCTTTTTCTATGCTTCTGCATACGCTAGTTAATAAATTAACACCCCCTATGGGACCCCCTGTGCCGGTGCAACCGTATGTGGTCCCTGCTGCTAACCCGCCGTGGGCGGACAATTTATCTGCTCAATTGAAGATGTTGAACCAGTCCCTGACTACTAAAAGGTCTGACCCTCGCTCGCCCAAGCCCAAGGGGTCCTCTAAGCGAGCTCTTATCTCCTCACAATCCACTGTTGTCACTGACACCTCGTCTGATGAAGATGGCACTTACACTGACCCCACAGATTTTGACACAGATACTGCTGATGGGGAGGGTAGTTCACATGTGGATGTTCCTGACCTTTTGGAGGCTATTAAATTGATTCTGCGGATTATGGATGATCCCGAGCCATCCGTTCCTCCTAAGAAACCAGATAGGTTCAAGCGTCAGAAGGTGGTTAAACAAATTTTACCTCACTCTGACCACCTAGTGGATATACGTCAGGAACCCTGAGAAAACCCGGGTAAGAAGTTTGTGCCTCAAAAGAAGATGCTGGCTCGCTATCCCCTCGCGCCAGAGCTGTCTAAAAATTGGGAAATGCCTCCTCCAGTAGACTCGCATGTGGCAAGGATGGTGGTTTCCTCAGCTCTACCTGTCACTACCGTCACGTCTCTAAAAAAGCCTACGGATAAACGTGTGGAGGGTTGTCTGAAAGCGATTTACACCCTCACGGGTGCTGCACAAAGGCCCACTATTGCAGCAACATTTGCTGCAGAGGCTATTGAAGCATGGGCCTTGGAGTTAGAAGCTGAAATCTCTTCTGACCATGCTAGAGAATGCTTGTCATATATTGTCACAGCTTCTCGCTATATTAAAGAGGTGGCTTCTGATGCCGGTGTCCTAGCAGCCAAGGCCTCTACTACATCAGTCCTGGCTCGCCGGATTTTGTGGCTGAGATCCTGGTCTGTGGATCTGGACTCTAGAAAAACCCTGGAGGTACTCCCTTTCAAGGGAGATATTCTATTTGGGGAGGACTTAAATAAGATTGTGGCTGACTTGGCTACTGCCAAAACTGCCTGTCTGCCAAGTACCGCTCCTTCTGTGTTGAAGGCTAAAGGTACTTCCTTTTGCCCCTTTCGTCCTTCAGGTAAAGCAAAAGGTCATGCATACAACAAGCAGGCCTGCACGTCCAAGCCTGGTAAGCCGAAGCCCAAAAGAGCCTGGGCTGCCCGTCAGCCAGCTTCCATGACCGATAAGCCTGCCGCATGATGGGGCGGGCCTCCCCCTAGGGTATCCCAGGGTGGGGTGCCGGCTTCTAGGGTATACCCAGGAATGGTTGAAGACCACTTCAGATGTCTGGGTACGGGAAGTCATCATCACTCGAGGTTACGCCATAGCCTTCAAAAACCGACCCCCTCCTCGATTTTGCCGGACAGACGTCTTGTTGGACCAGACAAAGGCAAACACTCTACATTCGGTGGTACAGACCCTCCTGAATACAGGAGTCATAGTACAGGTGCTCTTGCGCAGAGGGGCCGGGGGTACTATTCTCCGCTGTTTCTAGTCCCGAAACCGAATGGGTCCTCCCGGCCCATTTTCAACCTCAAGGCTTTGAACAGGTTTGTGAAGGTTTCCAAGTTCCGTATGGAAACCCTTCGCTCTATAGTTCTGGCTTTGGAACCTGGGGACTACATGGTCTCCCTGGACATACAGGATGCTTACCTGCATATTTCTATAGCAGCGTCACATCAGCAAGCAGTTTCAGGCGTTACCTTTTGGTTTAACTACGGCTCCGCGAGTCTTCACCAAAGTTATGGCGGTGATGACGGTGGTACTCCGCCGTCAAGGGGTCAAGATACTGCGGTATCTGGACGACTTGTTAATCCTGGCAAATTCCCCGGAACTTCTCCTACGTCATCTGGATATGACTGTCCGGTTTCTACAAGCCCACGGGTGGCTCATCAACTGGAAGAAATCCTCCCTGGTCCCTGCTCAGAGCATGGTGCACCTGGGAGCGCTATTGGACACACAACCAGAGGTTGTTCTTGTCTCAGGAGAAAATCCTGAAGCTTCAGGACAGGATTCGTTGCTTCCTTTCTCGTCCGCAAGTGTCGATACATTCGGCGATGCAGGTGCTGGGCCTCATGGTGTCAGCATTCAACATGGTGGGGTATGCTCAATTCCATTCTTTCCCCCTCCAGAAGCTGATTCTAGCCAAGTGGGATGACTTGTCTCACCGGATCAGGTCTCACATGATCTCATTGACTCCGGAGGTCCGTCTGTCGCTGCTCTGGTGGCTCCAGGACCGACAATTGTGCAGGGGCCATCCTTTCTGGATATCCGACTGGTTCCTGTTGACGACAGAT
Organism: Pseudophryne corroboree; assembly: GCF_028390025.1. Classification (NCBI taxonomy): domain Eukaryota; kingdom Metazoa; phylum Chordata; class Amphibia; order Anura; family Myobatrachidae; genus Pseudophryne; species Pseudophryne corroboree. The sequence continues at coordinate 845,890,510 of NC_086447.1, read as the reverse complement.
GCCAGTCTAAGAGGTTGGGGCGCGGTACTGGAGCGACACTCCCTTCAGGGTCGGTGGACCAAGGAGGAATCCCTCCTCTCGATCAACATTCTGGAATTGCGGGCGGTCTTCAATGCGTTGAACCTGGCCCAGCATTTAATTCAGAACCATTCAACCTGTTCAAGTACAGTTGGACAACGCCACCACAGTGGCTTACATAAATCATCAAGGCGGCACTCGAAGCCGTTTGGCAATGAAGGAAGTCTTACGGATTCTACATTGGGCGGAACGCCATCTACCAGCTATATCGGCAATATACATTCCGGGAGTCCTGAATTGGGAAGCGGACTTTCTCAGTCGTAGGACGTACATGCCGGCGAGTGGGGCCTCCATCCAGAAGTGTTTCAACTCCTAGTGGAAAAGTGGGGCCTTCCAGACGTAGATCTGATGGCGTCTCGACACAATCACAAGGTTCCGGTCTTCGGAGCAAGGACAAGGGATCCTCAAGCACCATTCGTGGATGTGCTGGCGGTGCTGTGGAGGTTTTGGCTGCCGTACGTGTTCCCTCCGGTGTCACTCCTGCCCAGGGTAATTCGGAAGTTCAAGCAAGAAAGAGGAATTCTGCTTCTCATAGCTCCAGCGTGGCCCAGACGGCACTGGTTCTCAGACCTGCAGGGCCTATCGTCAGAGCGTCCAATTCTACTTCCGCAATGCCCAGACCTCCTCGTTCAGGGCCCCTGTGTCTACCAGGACCTAGCCCGGCTGTCTTTGACGGCGTGGCTCTTGAAGCTTCCATCTTAAGGGCTAAAGGGTTTTCTGAGGCGGTCATTCAAACTATGTTGCGGGCCCGGAAACCGGCTTCCGCTCGGATTTACTATACGGTCTGGCATTTTTACTTTGTTTGGTGCGCATCTAACGATTATGATGCTTCCAAGTATAGTACAGCCAAGTTGTTGGCTTTTCTTCAGCAGGGCCTGGACTTAGGCCTGCGTCTGGCTTCCCTCAAGGTTCAAATATCTGCCTTGTCGGTGTGGTTTCAGAGAAAGATTGCGACCTTTTCTGATGTGCATACCTTCACTCAGGGTGTGTTGCGTTTTCAACCTCCCTATGTCCCGCCTGTGGCTCCTTGGGACTTGTTGTGGTTTTGGAGGCGTTACAAGAGTCTCCGTTTGAACCTCTTGGTTCAGCTGATCTTAAGTGGCTTTCCCTTAAGGTGGTGTTTCTGCTGGCTATTGCTTCAGCTAGAAGAGTGTCAGATTTGGGTGCCTTGTCCTGTAGTTCCCCATATCTGATATTTCACCATGACCGACCGGGCAGTTCTTAGGACTCGTACCGGTTATTTGCCTAAGGTGGTTTCTTCGTTCCACCTTAACAAGGAGATTGTGGTTCCGGCACTTGTTTCTCCTGATCTGTCTCCCAAAGAGCGGTCTTTGGATGTGGTACGGGCTCTCCGTATCTATGTGAAGAGAACTGCTTCTATTAGGAAATCTGATTCTCTCTTTGTGCTGTTTGGATTTCACAAACGGGGCTGGCCTGCTCATAAGCAAACTTTGGCCAGATGGATTAGAATGGTGATTGCACATGCGTATGTGAGGGCTGGTCTCTCGGCTCTTGCTCACATTACGGCCCATTCTACTCGGTTTGTTGGACCTTCTTGGGCGGCCCGCCGTGGTGCAACCCTTGAACAATTGTGCAAGGCGGCTACGTGGTCCTCTGTGAACACGTTCATTAGGTTCTATGCCTTCGATACCACCGCTTCCCAGGATGTTTCCTTTGAACGCAGGGTTCTTGGGCCCACTACAGTGCGTCCCCTCCCATAAGGAACTGCTTTAGGACATCCCCTATGTCTATCCTTGTGGAGCCCAGTGTACCCCGCAGCAGAAAATGAGTTTAATGGTAAGAACTTACCTTTGTTAAAACTCTTTCTGCGAGGTATACTGGGCTCCACAAGGCGCCCACCCTGATGCACTTAGCTTCTTTGGGTTGGTATGGCATTAGCCGATGACACTTCTCCTGTCAGGAGAGTGTGGTGTATGTGGCTACTAACCGTTGTTGTCTCTTTTCCTGCTACTGCATTGGGCTGGTTAACTAAAAACTGAGCTCCTGTGCAGGGAGGCGGGGTTATAGAGGAGGCGGCGCTATGCATTCTGGGAACAGTCAAAGCTTTTCAGCCTGTTGGTGCCTCGGATCAAGATCCTACTCTACACCCCTATGTCTATCCTTGTGGAGCCCAGTGTACCTCGCAGAAAGAGTTTTAACAAAGGTAAGTTCTTACCATAAAACTTGTTTTCCACAACAGAGGCGGAGTACATTGCGCTCACAGAAATTTAAAAGGAAGCGCTTTGTATAAAAGAGACTTTATGTGAATTAGGTCTTCTTTACCACAGTGAGATCATCAACATAAAGTGTGATAACAAGGGAGCAATTGATCTTTGGTGTAGCACAAAGCATCATGGACGGTCTAAGCACATTGCTAGAAGACATCACTTCATACGTGAGTTGGTGGAAAACAAGTCCGTCAATGTGAAATATGTTGCCAGTGAAGAAAATATTGCCGACGTGTTGACAAAAGGACTGTCATCACACTTATGCATTCCTGATGGAATGTTGACTAGAATATGGTTAATGTTGACTTATTCTTACTGTTTTGCTTCACATTATGTTTTCAATTACAAGAATGACTTTATTGATTTGTTTGATAAAATGTCATGTTCTTTAAATTTGTACCTGGAGACAGTCTTAAGCGAGGGGGAGTGTTAGGATATGGTGTGCTCTATGCCTGTCTCCTTCTACACAGCAGTCTATGGACGCATCCCCTAGTGTTAATTCCCTAGTGCCAACAGTCACTCTGAGGCGGAGCTCCATTTTAGAGTGAGTGAGAGAGACTGAGTCCTGGTGTGTGCAAGCGTGCAGGATCTCAGCTAGAGAATCACAGCGTTCCATTGCATGTATCGTGGCTCCGGAGCTGACGCTGAGCCGGGCGCTGCATCTTCTCTACAGCAGAAGTCAGACTGCACGGCTGTGCAATCCTCCTTCCCTTACCACCGGTGTGGACTGAGGTCACTGCATCAGGTAATTCCAATACACTCTGCCAACACCTCTCCCTCTCTTCTTCCTCCCGCACACCGTACAGTTTGTCTCTCCTCCTCTCCCCAGTGACTCCATGTTACATTCCCAGCTCCCCCATCCCATCCCAAAAGCCCTAGCTCAGTGTGCCTGTATCCACTCACCATGTCGCCCTGACCCTAGAGAGTGACTTACCTGCAGAGGCGTCACCGGGCGCACCCTTGATAGGCCAGCGCGCCGGAGGCGCTTCCGTGGCAAAAAGGGGGCGTGGTTGCAAAAAAGGGGCATGGCCTCACGGGATCATCACTCCAGAGGGTGTGCCCAGCATCTGGAGGCTGCCCCCGGAGACTGTCTGCAGCGCTGTCGGCTCCTCTTCTATGACAGGAGCCGAGTGCTGTAGCAGACTTTCACACTGCAGCACCTGGCTCTTGTCACTGTGGAGGAGCCCATAAATTGGTGTCACCCCTTCCAGGCGTCACACCTGGGTGCGAGCGCACCCTCCGCACCCGCCTTGTGATGCCACTGCTCACCTGCACTCCATTCCTCAGAACCCAGACCAAAACACCGCAGAGCAGGCCCATGGAGCCCTCACACCCCACCAGGAGGCAGCTAGCACGCCTAGGTACGGGAGGAGGCGGGCACGGAAATCTCAGCCAGCAGCGATGCAGCCATGTCCCGTAACTGCCTGCACAAAACGAGACACGGAAGAGCGGGCGCACACTCATGCCACACAGTCACTGTGTGTACGTGGCTACTGTCATCCTGAGGCCATGCCCACAATGCCCACAACTCGCCACCCCATAGGCTGCACCACATGTCAGTCTTCCCTGCACCACCGAATCACTCTGCACTGCCTTTTCACTCTCTCATTGGTCAAGACAGCTCACATCCCCACTGGGCCCTAAGCTGCCGCTTTGGTTCCCTTGCCAAAAATACGCTGCTGACAGTATCCTCTGTGCCTCACTGTACCTTGGGGACCCGTACAGGTACCTTTGAACCCCATCGCTATGGCCGGTACTGAGCCTTGGAGAGAGATGAAGTGGTGAGAGATGAAGTACCAACCAATCAGCCCCTAACTACCATTTTCAAACACAGCCTGTAACATGGCAGTGAGGAGCTGATTGGCTGGTACTTTATTACTCTCTAAGGCTTAGTACATCTGCCCCTAAGGGCCTAATTCAGAGGTGGGCGCAACGGCGATGCTGGCCAAAAGCGGACAATATTTTCAGTCTGAGTCACACAGCACATGCGCCCCGATGGTTACCGCTCTGAGACGCAGGACAGTTCTGCACACAAGAGAGTGATTTTTAGTGGGTGTTCCTTTGTATTAACAGGGGACTGGCTAGTCAGAAACAGCATGTAGCTGACGCAGTGCTCCTTGCACAGGAGGTCATGTTCAGGTGAATTGCACCTGCCATAGGACTGGTGATAACTATAATGCTGTGACCTGACAGAATAGTGCCACTGCCAGTGGTGTCGTGGCATTTGCATGAATGCGCAGACACGGTTGCAGCAAGAGATGCAGCCTCGGTCGCATTTTTGTGCACCTTTGAAAACAGGCCCCAAAGGTGGATTTATTTGTTTTTTTATTGCACTAGATTTGTGTGTTTCCTTTCTATATCGCCCCTCCCTTTCTAGCACCTTATAAATTCATTCAGCAACATTTTTTTCACAGATGTTGGTGTGGTATCCATGAGATCAGTAGCTGCTAAGGAGTACTGGTCTTTGTAGTGCCAAGTTGAAAGTGTTTGTGATACCTACTGGTATGTTTGCTATCAATTTAAAACCATATAATAATAATAATTTCTAATGTTTTTAATTAGAGATGTGCGCCAGACCATTTTTTCTGGTTTGGGTCCTTAACCATCGTCAGGTTTTGCCAAAATGCTGTGACTGGCAGGGCCGGTGCTAGGGTGTTCGGCGCCCCCCTGCAAACTATAAATTTGCGCCCTCCCATATTCCTTTGGTGCGTGCCGGGAAAAGGGGTGTGGTCTCACAAGTAAGGGGCATGACCACACAATAGTACCCCCATTTAAAATTACTTCACAATGTAGCACAATCTTATTCATCTTATACGTAATGCCCCACCCGTAGTAGCAGCGTCCTTATATGTAATGCACCCCAGTAGTAGTAGCATCCTTATACATAATGCCCCCTCAGTAGTAGTAGCATCCTTATACATAATGCCCCCTCAGTAGTAGTAGCATCCTTATACATAATGCCCCCTCAGTAGTGTAGCTTCTTATATGTAGTGCACCCCCAGTAGTAGTAGCGTCCTTATATGTAGTGCACACCCAGTAGTAGTAGCATTCTTATACGTAATGTGCCCCCAGTAGTAGTACCGTCCTTATATGTAATGCCTCCCCAGTAGTAGTAGCATCGTTATATGTAATGCCCCCCAGTAATAGTAGCATCCTTATACGTAATGCCCCCCCAGTAGTAGTAGCGTCCTTATACATAATGCCCCCCCCAGTAGTAGTAGCATCCTTATACGTAATGCCCCCCCAGTAGTAGTACCATCCTTATATGTAATGCCCCCCCAGTAGTATTACCGTCCTTATATGTAATGCCCCCCCCAGTAGTAGTAGCATCGTTATATGTAATGCCCCTCCTTAGTAATAGTAGCATCCTTATACGTAATGCCCCCCCAGTAGTAGTAGCGTCCTTATACATAATGCCCCCCCAGTAGTAGTAGCATTCTTATACGTAATGTGCCCCCAGTAGTAGTAGCGTCCTTATACGTAATGCCCCCCCCAGTAGTAGTACCGTCCTTATATGTAATGCCCCCCAGTAGTAGTAGCATCGTTATATGTAATGCCCCCCCAGTAATAGTAGCATCCTTATACGTAATGCCCCCCCAGTAGTAGTAGCGTCCTTATACATAATGCCCCCCCAGTAGTAGTAGCGTCCTTATACGTAATGCCCCCCCAGTAGTAGTAGCATTGTTATATGTAATGCTGCCCCTGTAGTAGTAGCGTCCTTACACGTAATGCCCTCCCTATAGTAGTAGCGCCCTTATACGTAGTGCACCCACCAGTAGTAGAAGCGTCCTTATACGTAATTCCCCCCTAGTAGTAGTACCGTCCTTGTACATAATGCCCCCCCAGTAGTAGTAGCGTCCTTATACGTAGTGCACCCACCAGTAGTAGAAGCGTCCTTATACGTAATTCCCCCCTAGTAGTAGTACCGTCCTTGTACATAATGCCCCCCCCAGTAGTAGTAGCGTCCTTATACGTAGTGCACCCCCAGTAGTAGTAGCGTTCTTATATGTAATGCACCCCCAGTAGTAGTAGCGTCCTTATATGTAGTGCACACCCAGAAGTAGTAGCATTCTTATACGTAATGTGCCCCCAGTAGTAGTACCTTCCTTATATGTTATGCCTTCCCAGTAGTAGTAGCATCGTTATATGTAATGCCCCCCCAGTAATAGTAGCATCCTTATACGTAATGCCCCCCCCCAGTAGTAGTAGCGTCCTTATACATAATGCCCCCCCAGTAGTAGTAGCGTCCTTATACGTAATGCCCCCCCAGTAGTGGTAGCATTGTTATATGTAATGCTGCCCCTGTAGTAGTAGCGTCCTTATACATAACGCCCCCCAGTAGTAGTAGCATCGTTATATGTAATGCCCCCACCAGTAATAGTAGCGTCCTTATACATAATGCCCCCCCAGTAGTAGTAGCATCATTATATGTAATGCCCCCCCCTCAGTAATAGTAGCATCCTTATAAGTAATGCCCCACCCCCTGTAGTAGTAGCATCCTTATACGTAATGCCCCCCCCTGTAGTAGCAGCATCCTTACATGTAATGGCCCCCCCAGCAGTAGCGTCCACAAAGCGCGCGAACATAGACATACCTCACACACACACAATTCACACATATATACACACACATACACACCCACCATATACCCACACACACACCTCCCCACCATACACACACACCCCTACACCCACCATACACACACACACACACACACACACACACACACACACACACACACACACACACACACATTTCTCTCTCACCCTCCACTTACCAAGTCTGGCTGGCCGTCACTGCAATGCTTACTCTCCCACTGTTCAGCTGCCTGGTCCTGTGTAGCTCCGCCCCTCATGCCGTCATAGCTCTGCCCCCTTTTCAGGACCCACACTGCACACAGCCCGCTGTCACAGGTGATTGGGTAGGGTGGGGGGAGTGGGCTTTTCATTCTGCTGGCGCCGCTGCCTGTCATACAGTGACAGGCACAGCAGCCGGCAGCAGCAACAGGGGGGACAGGACGGCACAGCAGTGAAGGGATGCAGAGCAGGGGGAGCGCCTCTCTGTCCCAGCGCCTCCCTGCACTGCATCCCTTCGCTAAGCGGGTAGTGCCAGGCCTGGTGACTGGTTTTGTATTTTTCCCAAAAATGTACAAAAAAAAGCAAAAATTAAATAACTTTGGCCTTTCCTTTGTTCCTACAGTATTATTAACCTCAATAACACTAATTTTCAGTCATTTCCAGATCAACTCACAGCTCACAATTATTGTTTTCATCCAGTATAGGCCAAAGGCAAGCTGGCTGGTTACTAAGTGACAGAGCAATGGTACAAATACAAGGCAGTTTATTGTACTTCTATGAAATCTTGCAACACAACAGTGGCAAAAATTAAAGTGATGCAAGATGGAATTGTCCTTGGGCCCTACCACCCACCCTTATGTTGGATATTAAAAAGGACATGCATAGTTTAACAAACCAAGCACTTCAGTCACAGGCATTGTCACTTTTGTGGCTGAAGTGCTTAGTTTTTTGGCCCCAGAAAACAAGCTATCAATGGGCTTAAGGCAGCTAAGATAAGGCAGTGGCAAGATGTCATCGTCATTACCATCCTCAACCTCATCAGTATGTACATCATCCTCACACAATACAGGTTGAGTATCCCTTATCCAAAATGCTTGGGACCCGGGGTATTTTGGATATCGGATTTTTCCGTATTTTGGAATAATTGCATACCATAATGAGATATCATGGTGATAGGACCTAAGTCTAACCACAGAATGCATTTACGTTTCATATACACCTTATACACACAGCCTGAAGGTCATTTTAGCCAATATTTTTAATAACATTGTGCATTGAACAAAGTTTGTGTACATTCACACAATTCATTTATGTTTCATATACACCTTATATACATAGCCTGAAGGTCATTTAATACAATATTTTTTTATTCTTTTGTGTATTAAACAAAGTTTGTGTACATTGAGCTACAGAAAACAAAGGTTTCACTATCTCAGTCTCACTCAAAAAATTCTGTATTTCGGAATATTCCGTATCTCGGAATATTTGGATATGGGATATTCAACCTGTATCAATTCATCCCCGCTGGAATACACCATTACAGAAGTCTCTGTACTTTGATGTAATTGCGGGTACAGGTCTTCCTCATGGAACTTGTAGTTTATTTTGATGAACATCATCTTTTCCAGTTTGAGGAAGTAGCCTCCTACACTGATCGCTGAAAAGTATCCTAGTTGTGCTGAAAACTCACTGTACACACTGGAGGGTGTGCAGCTTAAGTAATGCAAGGCCAGTTTGTACAAGGGCCTCCAAATTGCCTTTTTTTCCTTCCTGTAGTCAAAGGGACACTGTGACATGCCTGTTTGTATGCTGTCATTAAAATAACCCTCCACCTTTCTTTGGATGGTGATTTTGGGCAATTCTTTTAGACCTGACCATATGTCAAAATGTTGTGTTGTCTCCTCTGCAATCACCACTGTGTCTTTTGGGAAAGCTTTTTTCATGGCAGCAGCTGGAGCGGTTGTATTGAATTGCTGCTCCTGTTCTTCTGTAAACTGATCGTTTTCCAGTTTTTAACAGGCAGCACATCTCACACTGTGTGGAGTTAGACCACTTTCATATGTAAGTGAAATGAACAAAGTGCACTGGGATACAGAGTGTACTGGGATAGAGTGCACAGAACAGTACAAACAAATTATACAACAATTTTTATTAAATTATTTTTTTTTACTTTTAACTGGCAGCTCAGCTCACACTGTGTGGAGTCAGACCACTTTTATATAGTATGTTAAGTGAACAAAGCACACTGGGGTACAGAATGTAATTGGGTAGAGTGCACAGAACTGTACAAACAAATTCTACAACAATATTTTTTTCTTTTTGTTTTTAAATGCCAGCTCGGCTCACACTGCATGGAGTCACAGGGCTTAAATATGTATTTGAACAAACACACTGGGGTACAGCACACACAGGTTGATGTTTTTATTAATTTTTTTAACTTTTTTTGCAACGTACAATAGGTAGTCACACTGCTTATATATAAATGCAGTGGGTGGGCCATGGTCTGTTGAGTCAGTGCAGCACCACTGTGTGACAGAATTAGACTGAGGACTGGACACAGCTGGTGGATGGACACAGCACAGCCACTTGTAGATGGACACAGCAAAGCAACTTGTAGCTGGAAACAGCACAGCCACTTAATGGACACAGCAGAGCCACTTGTAGATGGACACAGCAAAGACACTTAATGAACACAGCACAGCCACTTGTGGATGGACACAGCACAGCCACTTAATGGACACAGTACAGCCACATGTAAATGGACACAGTATAGCCACTTGTAGATGGACATAGCAGAGTACAGCGCAGCACACAGCAAAGTGACTGGAGTGAAATGATGCAGAGTTACTGCTGTGGGGTCCTTACACAGAGTCCAAAACCAACAAGAATCCGACCTCGGGAGGATGACGTTTTGCCTCGATTTGGAAACTGAGTCAGAGCTTGGTTTGACTTGGAAACCGGAAGTTCATTGGGGGCTCGGATTTCAGGTCATCCAAACCGCTCATAATATTTTTAATGATTTGATTTGATACTCTGCAGGCTGGATTAAACTTACTAGGGCCTTAGTAAATTTAACTTGTGATAATGATTTCTAATTATTTGATATTCTGCAGGGCTGGATTAAAGCTTACTGGGGCCCTCGGGCATTTAACTCATTTGGGTCTCTACCAATGAAATTATCAACATTATATACTGGTGCTGTTATTAAAAAGTATAATGTGTCCATACTCCTATGCACCAGAAATGTGTAGTGCCGCAGTTCACATTATGCCACACAGTGCCCATAGTTCACATTCAGCCACAGTGTCTCCAATTCACATTATACCTCAGTGTCCCTAGTTCACATTATGGGTCATATGTATCAACGCTTGTAGAGATCTAGTGGAGAGAGAGAGACACTACCAATCAGCTCCTAACTGTCAGTTTTCAAACACAGCCTGTAAAGTGACAGTTGGGAGCTGAATAATTGGTACTTTGGAGGCTATTTACTAAGCATTGGAGAGAGGAAAGTGAAGAGATATAAAGTACCAGCCAATCAGATCTTAACTGCCATGTTAGAAGCTCTGAGTGAAAAATGACAGTTAGGAGATGGTTGGTTGGCACTTTATCTCTCTCTATTTCAGTGATCTTCAACCTTTTTTAACTCACGGCACACCAAACAATATTTTAAAATTGGCAAGGCACACCATCAGTTTCCCACGGAAAAAAAAACACACACATTGGCCCTCACAGTAAAAAAATAAATCCACACATACATTGGTCTACACAGAAAAAACAATCACATTGCTTCCCACAAAAATCATCACATTGCTCCCCACATATATCCTATTGCTTCCTACATGAATTAGTCACATTGTTTTCCCCATAAATCCTTTTCATCCCCACAGGAGAAATAAAATAACAAATATTAGCCCCTTCCTGTCAGCTGTCCTCCTCCCTGTCTCTTAGTGGTGGGGTTTGTTCATAGTGGAGTGCTGTGAATACTGAGCAGTGGGCGGTCGGGCAGGTGTGGATGTGGGTGGGCAGGGAAAGTTGTGGATGCGGGCAGGAACTGGAAGATGTGTATGAAGGCGGGTGAGCTGCCTGCCTGCGCCTGCCTGCGCCCAGTGCCTGCAGTGTGATTACACTAGTACAACTACCATCTGCCTGCTACAATTGGGCAGGGGGCAGGTTGGGGCATACACTGACTGCCGTCAAAGTGTATAGGAAAACTGCACTGGGGATGGATTGTGAGTCAACTCCAAAATTCTGTACTGGGGTTCTTTTATGCTCTATGCCTTTACCAGAAAGCAATATACTGTGTATATATATATTTTATGCAGATCATGGATTCAAATAAAAGCTTTGCCCTAAACATAGTAATCCTTTACTGTACCATTAACAATATTCTTCCATCACACAGTATATACGTTTATGCTTCACATGTTCTCAATGTAGGTCTTGCATGCCAGTTTGCTTTTGGCACAGTTTACAGATTCCCTAAATTGTCTGTCTCATCTGCATTAGTCATATGCATCTACCAGAGAAATAAACAACATAGCACAGGATACTTTTGACCTATACTGAATGACACAGACAAAATACTGACTGTAAATAGTCTGCATGCAGCAGGGAGAGATAGAAGAAAGTACATTTATGACAAACCATACTCTATATTTGTTTCAAATATGGGTCTATTTACTAAGCCTTGGATTGAGGTAGATTAGACAGAGCTAAAGTACCAGCCAGTCAGCTCCTGTCATTTTACAAACCCAGCCTGCAACATGACAGTTAGGAGCTGATTGGTTAATACTTTATCTCCGTCCACTTTATCTCCATCCATTAGTAAATAGACCCCAGTAACTGCACTGTATATCAAAGTTGATCCCATTTGCTAATAGAATTGTACACTCTTAGGCAACAAAGACTATGGGCCAGATGTACTAAGCCTGAAAAGTGATAAATATCACAGTGATAAAGTACCAGCCAATCGGCTCCTAACTGTCATTTTTCAAACACAGCCTGTAATATGGCAGTTAGGAGCCGATTGGCTGGTGCTTTATCACAGTGATATTTATCACTTTTCAGGCTTAGTACATCTCAACCTATATGACTGTAAGAAGATTAAGCACAGGATTTCTAAGCATTTCACTTACTTTTTGTCAAATTCCATAACCCATCTTTGATACAGTATATGCATAGCATACATACAGTACTATGGCCCTCATTCCGAGTTGTTCGCTCGGTAAAAATCTTCGCATCGCAGCGATTTTCCGCTTAATGCGCATGCGCAATGTCCGCACTGCGACTGCGCCAAGTAAATTTGCTATGCACTTAGTAATTTACTCACGGCTTTTTCATCGTTCTGGCGATCGTAATGTGATTGACAGGAAATGGGTGTTACTGGGCGGAAACAGGCCGTTTTATGGGCGTGTGGGAAAAAACGCTACCGTTTCCGGAAAAAACGCAGGAGTGGCCGGAGAAACGGAGGAGTGTCTGGGCGAACGCTGGGAGTGTTTGTGACGTCAAACCAGGAACGACAAGCACTGAACTGATCGCAGATGCCGAGTAAGTCTGGAGCTACTCAGAAACTGCTACGAGGTGTGTAATCGCAATATTGCGAATACTTCGTTCGCAATTTTAAGATGCTAAGATTCACTCCCAGTAGGCGGCGGCTTAGCGTGAGCAACTCTGCTAAAATCGCCTTGCGAGCGAACAACTCGGAATGACCTCCAATATACACAGTTATAGGGCTGATCTGAGACGCAGACCAAGTGGCTGAAGGGCCTAATTCAGACCTGATTGCTGGGCAGCGATTTTTGCAGCCCTGAGATCAGATAGTCACCGCCTACAGGGGGAGGGTATCTGAGCTGTGCAAGTGTGCAAATGCATGTGTAACAGAGCTGCACAAACTGATTTTGTGCAGTCTCTGCGCAGCCCAGGACTTACTCAGCCGCTGCGATCACTTCAGCCTGTTCGGGACCGGATTTGACGTCAGACACGCTCCCTGAAAACTCTTGAGCATGCCTGACACTCCCTGAAAATGGTCAGTTGCCACCCACAAACGCCCTTGCGATCGCCATTGCGAATGCTTTTTTCGCACCATCCCGTCACTACAGATGTAGCCACCTTTATCTTGAGCGGCTGAGGCGTTTGTCCTGATCGAGCATACGCAGCGTACTGGGGCGTAGGGAGGCGCGCCTAGTCACAGAGAGGCTATCTAATCGCATGGAGACAGACGTTTGGCGTTTGGCGTTACCTTTACGTGTAATACCTGCGATCATCCACCAGATGTCGCTTTTTACAATCACCACTGCGCATGCGTGTGGGCTCCCGTAAAATATACTGTAATACTGAAATACTGTATACTGTATAGTAAGGACTACTTTACTAGTGCGTCTCATTACGCTGAATCCCGCAGACAAAGCAACATAAAACCAGTAGTGTACACTGACGCAAATGGACGTGTTAGAGGTTCATTATTGCCTAATGATATTACCTGACAATACACATGAGTACCCGGCGCTGGCACACTCCTCCGTCCCCAGGGACACACTCAGCGGCATCTCTCTCCTACCCCGTCCGACAAGAGACACAGCAGATGGCATTTTCCCCTTACTTTCCTGCCCCGCAGCACACACTTACTTTGGCAGTCATCAGTAACCCCGCCTCCGGAGTAGTAGCTGGCCTCTCCCCCCTCCAGAGGAGCGCAGCGGTAGGTGAGCGGACACCCGCCGTCGCTCCCTCCTCCCTCCATCTCACTCGGCGGTAGCAGCCGTCAGTAACCCAACCCCCCCCGCAACACTCTCCAAAAGCAGGGATCTAGTGACAGCGTGGCTGTGGATGGTTAGACCCACAGCCGTCGCTGGCAAGCGCAATCTGTGAAAGAAAGATTAATTTTTCAGTATGAAAGTTGTAGCGGCGCCCTTAAGTGGCCGGCGCCCATAGGCAGCTGCCTAAAGCTGCCTAGTGGTGGCGCCGGCCCTGGATATTAGGAATATTGTACAGTATGTTAGCATCCTAATCCCGTAGCCATTATGGCTTAATCAAAACGAATGGATTTATTCATCTGTCTGCGGCGAAGTGGTGAAGTGTTCCGCTTCCTATACTCAGAGTCCCGTGTTCGATTCCTAAACTACTGTACAGTACGAACACGTTAGTTTTTTCCAGACACTTTATAATTTTTTTTATTCACATAAACTAGGGCAAAGCTGCAGGAGCAGATGTACTGTTAAGGTTCTTTGCACCATACGGTACACATACAGTACAATTCTGTAGCAGGGCAGACTCAATCGAAATGGCTACTGCCTGTGACTCCTTGCCCCATGGAGGCCCTCAGCTATGGAGCGAGTGATGACATAGATTTTGTGGACAACGGGGCAGTGCTGAAGGTGCGTCACAATCCCCTCGCTAAAATACACAGGGGCGATAGGAATAAGCGAGGTCTATGCACATTACGGTACACCGGACTTGATCGCACTATGGAGCAATGCTGAAGGAGCGTCACAAACCCCTCGCTAAAATACATAGGGGCGATAGGAATAAGCGAGGTCTATGCACATTACGGTACACCGGACTTGATCGCATAGCACACTGTCAAAATGGCCATCACCCCTGAACCCCCACCACATGGCAGGCAGCGCTCGGAGATGGAGTGAGAGATAACAGTAGTCTTGGAGGCTACGGGGCAATGCTGAAGGAGCGTCACAATCCCCTCGCTAAAATACACGGGCGATAGGGTTAAGCGAGGTCTATCATTACGGTACACCGAACTCGATCGCATAGCACACTGTCAAAATGGCCGTCGGCCCTAAACCCCCACCACGTGGCAGGCAGCGCTCGGAGATGGAGTGAGAGATACAGTAGCAGTAGTCTTGAAGGCTACGGGGCAATGCTGAAGGAGCGTCACAATCCCCTCGCTAAAATAACAGTACACAGAGGCAATGAGGTCCCGAAGAATGATCAAATAATAAATACTGTATAATGTACAGTATACAGACCCAAAACAAGGACCCCACACAGTGCATGTTTTGCAGGTAAACCAGCAAGTGCACAGGTGTACTGTATTAATTACTCACTGACACATTTTAAAAGGTCCATACAGTAGGTGGAGCTAATTATTTCACTTGTGATTCTGTGAGACCTGCAAAACATGCACTGTGTGGGGTCCTGAGGACTGAGTTTGAGAACCTTTGGTCTAATCATGTAAATCTAATGTAAATAAAGATCAATGTGGTGGGGTGTAATGTGAATAAGGGAGTGAAAAAGGCTGTTAGTACCACATTACTCCTATCATATGATGTAACGAGAATAAGAGACACTACTGCATGATATAATGTGAATAAAGTTGCAGTACTGTGTTGTGTCATTTCATCTGGGGGTATTATTGTGTTACCATGCCCCTTCCCAGCAAGAACATGCACTGTTTTGGGCTGGCACTAAATGTGCACATTGTTCCTATTTAAATTATAAGGGGTAGGAGCGCCAAAATGGGTGATGGTGCTGGGAAAGGGGTGCAGGGTTAGAGGCGGAACTAGCATCTGTGCAAGAGGGCATCAGCCAAAATCTAGCTTAGGGCATCATGTTGGTCAGGTATGGCTCTGATAATACTGTATACTGTACTCTTACTGTACTTTGCATTCAATAGAGATACTGTTTGCACACAGGTTTTACATGAATCATTGGCAATGCTGCAGGAGTGTCTCATTAGGCAATCTAAAATATACCACGACTATGGGTGGGGGATACAGTAGGTAAGTTCTGTCACCATAAGCTGTCTGCTGTGTATAGCAGATTTCCATCTGGGATGCATTTGTGTGTTTGTAATAAGAAAAAAACATTTTACTGTACATTTAGTGGATACAGTATTTCTCCCACATAACGGCACATCATACTGTACAGTTACCCCCATGTACTGTACTGTACCATATTGTATAATGGAATATTTATTGGAAAAGCAGCAATATTAATGTAAAAAAAAGTATTTATTACAACATCCGATTGCATGTACTGTACTGATCAAAATGTACAGTACTCTTATTTAGGACTTATAAAACAGAAAATAACTGTTCATACACATCAATAACATTACTACTGTATAATATTCTACATTAGTTTATGCAATAATCAGACAAAGGCAATTTTAAAAACATTTTTAATAATGCACCAATTTAAATTTTAAACAGAAAATACAGTACAGAACTACATATTTGTGGCTTGACCATTTCTTTCGACTATAACAGGTAATACTTTATACAGGTGATTTATATAATTATTACAATGTTCAGGTGTGAGTACTTCTAGCCAAAATTTCTTTATCCCATCCAACAGCTGCTGTTTTGTTGTTGGCTTCGCAACACTCCTAATGTACCTCTTCAATTGAGCCCACACTAATTCAATTGGATTCATGTCTGGTGATCTATAAAAAAAAAAAGAGTATAGAAAAAAAGTTAGTCAATTAATGACATTAAATAGAGAAAATTAAACATAAGGTATTGTACTGTTTATTAAACCAAAAAATACATTTACAGTACTAGAGTGCTATCCAAAATTTTACTTGTACACTGTTGAAAGAATACTCACTCTGGTGGTGTGCGTTCCCAATTCATACCTTTCTCTTCCATAAATTTGGCTGAGGCGGAGTGTTTAGGATCATCGTCTTGGAATATCCTATGGTGAGTTGGGTAATATTTATTCACAAATGGCACCATACATCCTTCTACTATTGTTTCTTGGAAAAATTTCTTATCCATGATCCCTACAAAAATAAAAAATTTTTGTTCATTAATAAGCAACTCATTTTATTGTGCAGTTACATGTACTCTACAGTACAACATGTATTTTTAAAGAACACAGGCACAGAATAAAGTATAGTACTGTACCTTCGAAAAATAATAGGGGACCAGCTCCTAATCGTGATATGCCTCCCCATACATGTACTTTCAATGGATGCTTTGGGCGTGGTTTTAATGAGATATGGTTACGTTTCCGGAATGACATTCTGGAAAACCGCTCAAGGGCAACAGACGATTCATCTGTGAAAATGACATCATGAAATGTTTCACCACTCTCAATCCATCGCCGTGCCTGTACCACTCTCTTTTCTTTATTCACATCTCATATCATGGGAGATATCCTGTGAAGAGCCAAAAATAATGAAATCAGATACAGTAATGAAAGAGATTACTGTATATACAGTAGACTGTATGTGCAGTATATTGTATTATATACCTACTGTATACATTAAACTACATACATTACAGTATATACAGAGTAATATATATACACATACACACACACACACACACACACACACACACACACACACACACACACACACACAGTATACAGTATGTAATCATCACAATAAGCCGGCAATGCTTCATTGCTGTCTCTGAGTGCCTATACAGTAGGTATCTCTTTTGGGATAGATTTTATATATATATATATATATATATATATACTGTACATACATACATACACATACACACACATACTGTATATAGTATAAAGTACACACTCTGTATAATGATTTATGTCATTGTTATATCACTTATCAAGGGATTATTAACAGTGAATAAGTGTGCATTTACTGTATGGTTTATACTGCTTTCAGTATTTTACCTTGTTGCGCCAAAGGTCCATCCCATTTTCCGTCGCATCCTTCTGACGCTGGTGGCTGATATGTCCAGGTCATACTTGGAATGGAGAATTTGTTTTATTTGCAAAGCAGTACGCTCATCATCCTCACGAGTTAGTTCCTCCACAATTTGTTGCACTCTCCTACAGTACAATACAGTATGAAAAATATGAATTAATGAACAGCACAATCAGTTAGATGAAGTGTTTTTTTATTTCCAAAAAATTGTCTATGGTATACAGCAAGTCATTTAAACATTACAGTAGTGTACAGTACGTACCATGTGCATTTTGTAGGAAATACAAATCTGGGCGTTGTTCTCTCGAAAGCATGATAGCGCACCGTTTCTAAAGTGACTATAATGCCACTTTCCTTGAGCCATGCATGGATCTCTTTGATGGTTTTATTTTCTTTTTTCATGTTGGCGATTATCTTGCTCATCGTTTTGTTGATAGTTACTGGCATGTTGTCCAACTGTAATTCCTGTATGGAGAAAAAACATTTGTGAATACTGTAGTCTAAAATTTACACATCTGAAAATTTGTAAGAGTTTTATGATAAAAGTTAATACTGTACATGTTTACTATATACTACCTGATGTTCAAATTTTAGTACTGTATACTGTACAGTACTGAAAATACCACATCAGTGTTATGGACTGCAATTAGTTTCCTGTATAAAACAGATACAGTAAATAACCCTCCTTGGAAGTGCATGGGCCCTGTGAGACTTCCAGTAGTGTACAGCATAAGGGGCGACTGACATGATGTACAAGCATTACATACAGTACATGTCAGTACTGTATGTAAATTCTTCAATTATTGCCTAACAACAATGCTGCTTACTGTATATTAAATACTGTAGGCCTAGAAATATGCATCTCAATATGGTAGTTAAAAAACACAGGGGCCCATGGGGATAAGCGAGTTCTATGCACATTAAAAATGGCCGCCGACCGTGAACCCCCAGCACGTGGCAGCGCTCGGATATGGAGTGAGAGATGGCATAAGTTTTAGAGGCCAAGGGGCAATGCTGAAGGAGCGTCACAATCCCCTAGCTGAAATACACCGGGATAAGCGAGGTCTATGCACATTACGTTACACCGAGCTCGATCGCATAGCAACCTGACAAAATGGCCGCTGACCGTGAACCCCCAGCACGTGGCAGCGCTCGGATATGGAGTGAGCGATGGCATAAGTTTTACAAGCCAAGGGGCAATGCTGAAGGAGCGTCACAATCCCCTAGCAAAAATACACCGGGATAAGCGAGGTCTATGCACATTACGGTACACCGAGCTCGATCGCATGGCAACCTGACAAGATGCCCGGTGCAGTCATCCGAGGTGCCTGCGCATTGTGGTGCACACGCATGCGCAGTTCGGATCTGATCGCAGGCTGTGAGAAAACACAGCTTAGCGATCAGGTCTGAATTACCCCCGTAGTTGCAGGCAGCCACGGACACCTGATTTACTACCTTATGTGAATGTGGGTGTCTATTTAACTAATGGGGGTGCTTGTGCATGTGCAATAGAAACTAGAGATGAGCGCTGGAAATTTTTCGGGTTTTGTGTTTTGGTTTTGGGTTCGGTTCCGCGGCCGTGTTTTGGGTTCGACCGCGTTTTGGCAAAACCTAACCGAATTTTTTTTGTCGGATTCGGGTGTGTTTTGGAATCGGGTGTTTTTTTCCAAAAAACCTAAAAAACAGCTTAAATCATAGAATTTGGGGGTCATTTTGATCCCAAAGTATTATTAACCTCAAAAACCATCATTTCCACTCATTTTCAGTCTATTCTGAATACCTCACACCTCACAATATTATTTTTAGTCCTAAAATTTGCACCGAGGTCGCTGGATGACTAAGCTAAGCGACCCTAGTGGCCGACACAAACACCTGGCCCATCTAGGAGTGGCACTGCAGTGTCACGCAGGATGTCCCTTCCAAAAAACCCTCCCCAAACAGCACATGACGCAAAGAAAAAAAGAGGCGCAATGAGGTGGCTGTGTGAGTAAGATAAGCGACCCTAGTGGCCGACACAAACACCGGGCCCATCTAGGAGTGGCACTGCAGTGTCACGCAGGATGTCCCTTCCAAAAAACCCTCCCCAAACAGCACATGACGCAAAGAAAAAAAGAGGCGCAATGAGGTAGCTGTGTGAGTAAGATAAGCGACCCTAGTGGCCGACACAAACACCGGGCCCATCTAGGAGTGGCACTGCAGTGTCACGCAGGATGTCCCTTCCAAAAAACCCTCCCCAAACAGCACATGACGCAAAGAAAAAAAGAGGCGCAATGAGGTAGCTGTGTGAGTAAGATAAGCGACCCTAGTGGCCGACACAAACACCGGGCCCATCTAGGAGTGGCACTGCAGTGTCACGCAAGATGTCCCTTCCAAAAAACCCTCCCCAAACAGCACATGACGCAAAGAAAAAAAGAGGCGCAATGAGGTAGCTGTGTGAGTAAGATAAGCGACCCTAGTGGCCGACACAAACACCGGGCCCATCTAGGAGTGGCACTGCAGTGTCACGCAGGATGTCCCTTCCAAAAAACCCTCCCCAAACAGCACATGACGCAAAGAAAAAAAGAGGCGCAATGAGGTAGCTGTGTGAGTAAGATAAGCGACCCTAGTGGCCGACACAAACACCGGGCCCATCTAGGAGTGGCACTGCAGTGTCACGCAGGATGTCCCTTCCAAAAAACCCTCCCCAAACAGCACATGACACAAAGAAAAAAAGAGGCGCAATGAGGTAGCTGTGTGAGTAAGATAAGCGACCCTAGTGGCCGACACAAACACCGGGCCCATCTAGGAGTGGCACTGCAGTGTCACGCAGGATGTCCCTTCCAAAAAACCCTCCCCAAACAGCACATGACGCAAAGAAAAAAAGAGGCGCAATGAGGTAGCTGTGTGAGTAAGATAAGCGACCCTAGTGGCCGACACAAACACCGGGCCCATCTAGGAGTGGCACTGCAGTGTCACGCAGGATGTCCCTTCCAAAAAACCCTCCCCAAACAGCACATGACGCAAAGAAAAAAAGAGGCGCAATGAGGTAGCTGTGTGAGTAAGATAAGCGACCCTAGTGGCCGACACAAACACCGGGCCCATCTAGGAGTGGCACTGCAGTGTCACGCAGGATATCCCTTCCAAAAAACCCTCCCCAAACAGCACATGACGCAAAGAAAAAAAGAGGCGCAATGAGGTAGCTGTGTGAGTAAGATAAGCGACCCTAGTGGCCGACACAAACACCGGGCCCATCTAGG
This sequence comes from Pseudophryne corroboree, assembly GCF_028390025.1. Classification (NCBI taxonomy): domain Eukaryota; kingdom Metazoa; phylum Chordata; class Amphibia; order Anura; family Myobatrachidae; genus Pseudophryne; species Pseudophryne corroboree. The sequence goes on along the minus strand of NC_086447.1, from coordinate 845,869,755 downwards.
AGTGGCACTGCAGTGTCACGCAGGATGTCCCTTCCAAAAAACCCTCCCCAAACAGCACATGACACAAAGAAAAAAAGAGGCGCAATGAGGTAGCTGTGTGAGTAAGATAAGCGACCCTAGTGGCCGACACAAACACCGGGCCCATCTAGGAGTGGCACTGCAGTGTCACGCAGGATGTCCCTTCCAAAAAACCCTCCCCAAACAGCACATGACGCAAAGAAAAAAAGAGGCGCAATGAGGTAGCTGTGTGAGTAAGATAAGCGACCCTAGTGGCCGACACAAACACCGGGCCCATCTAGGAGTGGCACTGCAGTGTCACGCAGGATGTCCCTTCCAAAAAACCCTCCCCAAACAGCACATGACGCAAAGAAAAAAAGAGGCGCAATGAGGTAGCTGTGTGAGTAAGATAAGCGACCCTAGTGGCCGACACAAACACCGGGCCCATCTAGGAGTGGCACTGCAGTGTCACGCAGGATATCCCTTCCAAAAAACCCTCCCCAAACAGCACATGACGCAAAGAAAAAAAGAGGCGCAATGAGGTAGCTGTGTGAGTAAGATAAGCGACCCTAGTGGCCGACACAAACACCGGGCCCATCTAGGAGTGGCACTGCAGTGTCACGCAGGATGGCCCTTCCAAAAAACCCTCCCCAAACAGCACATGACGCAAAGAAAAATTTAAGAAAAAAGAGGTGCAAGATGGAATTGTCCTTGGGCCCTCCCACCCACCCTTATGTTGTATAAACAGGACATGCACACTTTAACCAACCCATCATTTCAGTGACAGGGTCTGCCACACGACTGTGACTGATATGACGGGTTGGTTTGGACCCCCACCAAAAAAGAAGCAATTAATCTCTCCTTGCACAAACTGGCTCTACAGAGGCAAGATGTCCACCTCATCATCATCCTCAGATATATCACCGTGTACATCCCCCTCCTCACAGATTATCAATTCGTCCCCACTGGAATCCACCATCTCAGCTCCCTGTGTACTTTGTGGAGGCAATTGCTGCTGGTCAATGTCTCCGCGGAGGAATTGATTATAATTCATTTTAATGAACATCATCTTCTCCACATTTTCTGGATGTAACCTCGTACGCCGATTGCTGACAAGGTGAGCGGCGGCACTAAACACTCTTTCGGAGTACACACTTGTGGGAGGGCAACTTAGGTAGAATAAAGCCAGTTTGTGCAAGGGCCTCCAAATTGCCTCTTTTTCCTGCCAGTATAAGTACGGACTGTGTGACGTGCCTACTTGGATGCGGTCACTCATATAATCCTCCACCATTCTTTCAATGTTGAGAGAATCATATGCAGTGACAGTAGACGACATGTCCGTAATCGTTGTCAGGTCCTTCAGTCCGGACCAGATGTCAGCATCAGCAGTCGCTCCAGACTGCCCTGCATCACCGCCAGCGGGTGGGCTCGGAATTCTGAGCCTTTTCCTCGCACCCCCAGTTGCGGGAGAATGTGAAGGAGGAGATGTTGACAGGTCGCGTTCCGCTTGACTTGACAATTTTCTCACCAGCAGGTCTTTCAACCCCAGCAGACTTGTGTCTGCCGGAAAGAGAGATCCAAGGTAGGCTTTAAATCTAGGATCGAGCACGGTGGCCAAAATGTAGTGCTCTGATTTCAACAGATTGACCACCCGTGAATCCTTGTTAAGCGAATTAAGGGCTCCATCCACAAGTCCCACATGCCTAGCGGAATCGCTCCGTGTTAGCTCCTCCTTCAATGTCTCCAGCTTCTTCTGCAAAAGCCTGATGAGGGGAATGACCTGACTCAGGCTGGCAGTGTCTGAACTGACTTCACGTGTGGCAAGTTCAAAGGGCATCAGAACCTTGCACAACGTTGAAATCATTCTCCACTGCGCTTGAGACAGGTGCATTCCACCTCCTATATCGTGTTCAATTGTATAGGCTTGAATGGCCTTTTGCTGCTCCTCCAACCTCTGAAGCATATAGAGGGTTGAATTCCACCTCGTTACCACTTCTTGCTTCAGATGATGGCAGGGCAGGTTCAGTAGTTTTTGGTGGTGCTCCAGTCTTCTGTACGTGGTGCCTGTACGCCGAAAGTGTCCCGCAATTCTTCTGGCCACCGACAGCATCTCTTGCACGCCCCTGTCGTTTTTAAAAAAATTCTGCACCACCAAATTCAAGGTATGTGCAAAACATGGGACGTGCTGGAATTTGCCCATATTTAATGCACACACAATATTGCTGGCGTTGTCCGATGCCACAAATCCACAGGAGAGTCCAATTGGGGTAAGCCATTCCGCGATGATCTTCCTCAGTTGCCGTAAGAGGTTTTCAGCTGTGTGCGTATTCTGGAAACCGGTGATACAAAGCGTAGCCTGCCTAGGAAAGAGTTGGCGTTTGCGAGATGCTGCTACTGGTGCCGCCGCTGCTGTTCTTGCGGCGGGAGTCCATACATCTACCCAGTGGGCTGTCACAGTCATATAGTCCTGACCCTGCCCTGCTCCACTTGTCCACATGTCCGTGGTTAAGTGGACATTGGGTACAACTGCATTTTTTAGGACACTGGTGAGTCTTTTTCTGACGTCCGTGTACATTCTCGGTATCGCCTGCCTAGAGAAGTGGAACCTAGATGGTATTTGGTAACGGGGGCACACTGCCTCAATAAATTGTCTAGTTCCCTGTGAACTAACGGCGGATACCGGACGCACGTCTAACACCAACATAGTTGTCAAGGCCTCAGTTATCCGCTTTGCAGCAGGATGACTGCTGTGATATTTCATCTTCCTCGCAAAGGACTGTTGAACAGTCAATTGCTTACTGGAAGTAGTACAAGTGGGCTTACGACTTCCCCTCTGGGATGACCATCGACTCCCAGCAGCAACAACAGCAGCGCCAGCAGCAGTAGGCGTTACACGCAAGGATGCATCGGAGGAATCCCAGGCAGGAGAGGACTCGTCAGAATTGCCAGTGACATGGCCTGCAGGACTATTGGCATTCCTGGGGAAGGAGGAAATTGACACTGAGGGAGTTGGTGGGGTGGTTTGCGTGAGCTTGGTTACAAGAGGAAGGGATTTACTGGTCAGTGGACTGCTTCCGCTGTCGCCCAAAGTTTTTGAACTTGTCACTGACTTATTATGAATGCGCTGCAGGTGACGTATAAGGGAGGATGTTCCGAGGTGGTTAACGTCCTTACCCCTACTTATTACAGCTTGACAAAGGCAACACACGGCTTGACACCTGTTGTCCGCATTTCTGTTGAAATACTTCCACACCGAAGAGCTGATTTTTTTGGTATTTTCACCAGGCATGTCAGTGGCCATATTCCTCCCACGGACAACAGGTGTCTCCCCGGGTGCCTGACTTAAACAAACCACCTCACCATCAGAATCCTCCTGGTCAATTTCCTCCCCAGCGCCAGCAACACCCATATCCTCCTCATCCTGGTGTACTTCAACACTGACATCTTCAATCTGACTATCAGGAACTGGACTGCGGGTGCTCCTTCCAGCACTTGCAGGGGGCGTGCAAATGGTGGAAGGCGCATGCTCTTCACGTCCAGTGTTGGGAAGGTCAGGCATCGCAACCGACACAATTGGACTCTCCTTGTGGATTTGGGATTTCGAAGAACGCACAGTTCTTTGCGGTGCTTTTGCCAGCTTGAGTCTTTTCAGTTTTCTAGCGAGAGGCTGAGTGCTTCCATCCTCATGTGAAGCTGAACCACTAGCCATGAACATAGGCCAGGGCCTCAGCCGTTCCTTGCCACTCCGTGTGGTAAATGGCATATTGGCAAGTTTACGCTTCTCCTCCGACAATTTTATTTTAGGTTTTGGAGTCCTTTTTTTACTGATATTTGGTGTTTTGGATTTGACATGCTCTGTACTATGACATTGGGCATCGGCCTTGGCAGACGACGTTGCTGGCATTTCATCGTCTCGGCCATGACTAGTGGCAGCAGCTTCAGCACGAGGTGGAAGTGGATCTTGATCTTTCCCTAATTTTGGAACCTCAACATTTTTGTTCTCCATATTAATAGGCACAACTAAAAGGCACCTTAGGTAAACAATGGAGATGGATGGATACTAGTATACAATTATGGATGGACTGCCGAGTGCCGACACAGAGGTAGCTACAGCCGTGGACTACCGTACTGTACTGTGTCTGCTGCTAATATAGACTAGTTGATAATGAGATGTAGTATGTATAAAGAAGAAAGAAAAAAAAAAACCACGGGTAGGTGGTATACAATTATGGATGGACTGCCGAGTGCCGACACAGAGGTAGCTACAGCCGTGGACTACCGTACTGTACTGTGTCTGCTGCTAATATAGACTGGTTGATAATGAGATGTAGTATGTATAAAGAAGAAAGAAAAAAAAAAACCACGGGTAGGTGGTATACAATTATGGATGGACTGCCGAGTGCCGACACAGAGGTAGCTACAGCCGTGGACTACCGTACTGTACTGTGTCTGCTGCTAATATAGACTGGATGATAATGAGATGTAGTATGTATAAAGAAGAAAGAAAAAAAAAACCACGGGTAGGTGGTATACAATTATGGATGGACTGCCGAGTGCCGACACAGAGGTAGCTACAGCCGTGGACTACCGTACTGTACTGTGTCTGCTGCTAATATAGACTGGATGATAATGAGATGTAGTATGTATAAAGAAGAAAGAAAAAAAAAAACACGGGTAGGTGGTATACAATTATGGATGGACTGCCGAGTGCCGACACAGAGGTAGCTACAGCCGTGAACTACCATACTGTGTCTGCTGCTAATATAGACTGGTTGATAATGAGATGTAGTATGTATAAAGAAGAAAGAAAAAAAAAACCACGGGTAGGTGGTATACAATTATGGATGGACTGCCGAGTGCCGACACAGAGGTAGCTACAGCCGTGGACTACCGTACTGTACTGTGTCTGCTGCTAATATAGACTGGATGATAATGAGATGTAGTATGTATAAAGAAGAAAGAAAAATAAAAACCACGGGTAGGTGGTATACAATTATGGATGGACTGCCGAGTGCCGACACAGAGGTAGCTACAGCCGTGAACTACCGTACTGTGTCTGCTGCTAATATAGACTGGTTGATAATGAGATGTAGTATGTATAAAGAAGAAAGAAAAAAAAACCACGGGTAGGTGGTATACAATTATGGATGGACTGCCGAGTGCCGACACAGAGGTAGCTACAGCCGTGGACTACCGTACTGTACTGTGTCTGCTGCTAATATAGACTGGATGATAATGAGATGTAGTATGTATAAAGAAGAAAGAAAAAAAAACCACGGGTAGGTGGTATACAATTATGGATGGACTGCCGAGTGCCGACACAGAGGTAGCTACAGCCGTGGACTACCGTACTGTACTGTGTCTGCTGCTAATATAGACTGGATGATAATGAGATGTAGTATGTATAAAGAAGAAAGAAAAAAAAAACCACGGGTAGGTGGTATACAATTATGGATGGACTGCCGAGTGCCGACACAGAGGTAGCTACAGCCGTGGACTACCGTACTGTACTGTGTCTGCTGCTAATATAGACTGGATGATAATGAGATGTAGTATGTATAAAGAAGAAAGAAAAAAAAAAAACACGGGTAGGTGGTATACAATTATGGATGGACTGCCGAGTGCCGACACAGAGGTAGCTACAGCCGTGAACTACCATACTGTGTCTGCTGCTAATATAGACTGGTTGATAATGAGATGTAGTATGTATAAAGAAGAAAGAAAAAAAAAACCACGGGTAGGTGGTATACAATTATGGATGGACTGCCGAGTGCCGACACAGAGGTAGCTACAGCCGTGGACTACCGTACTGTACTGTGTCTGCTGCTAATATAGACTGGATGATAATGAGATGTAGTATGTATAAAGAAGAAAGAAAAATAAAAACCACGGGTAGGTGGTATACAATTATGGATGGACTGCCGAGTGCCGACACAGAGGTAGCTACAGCCGTGAACTACCGTACTGTGTCTGCTGCTAATATAGACTGGTTGATAATGAGATGTAGTATGTATAAAGAAGAAAGAAAAAAAAACCACGGGTAGGTGGTATACAATTATGGATGGACTGCCGAGTGCCGACACAGAGGTAGCTACAGCCGTGGACTACCGTACTGTACTGTGTCTGCTGCTAATATAGACTGGATGATAATGAGATGTAGTATGTATAAAGAAGAAAGAAAAAAAAACCACGGGTAGGTGGTATACAATTATGGATGGACTGCCGAGTGCCGACACAGAGGTAGCTACAGCCGTGGACTACCGTACTGTACTGTGTCTGCTGCTAATATAGACTGGATGATAATGAGATGTAGTATGTATAAAGAAGAAAGAAAAAAAAAACCACGGGTAGGTGGTATACAATTATGGATGGACTGCCGAGTGCCGACACAGAGGTAGCTACAGCCGTGAACTACCGTACTGTGTCTTCTGCTAATATAGACTGGTTGATAATGAGATGTAGTATGTATAATGAAGAAAGAAAAAAAAAACCACGGGTAGGTGGTATACAATTATGGATGGACTGCCGAGTGCCGACACAGAGGTAGCTACAGCCGTGGACTACCGTACTGTACTGTGTCTGCTGCTAATATAGACTGGATGATAATGAGATGTAGTATGTATAAAGAAGAAAGAAAAAAAAAACCACGGGTAGGTGGTATACAATTATGGATGGACTGCCGAGTGCCGACACAGAGATAGCTACAGCCGTGAACTACCGTACTGTGTCTGCTGCTAGTATAGACTGGATGATAAATAATGATATAAAAATATATATATATCACTACTGCAGCCGGACAGGTATATATTATATAATGACGGACCTGCTGGACACTGTCTGTCAGCAGAATGAGTTTTTTAATTTTTATAGAATAAAAAAACACCACACAAGTCACACGACGAGTGTACTTTTTCAGGCAGACATTCAATCACAATATACTATACTGGTGGTCAGTGTGGTCAGGTCACTGGTCACAGTAGTCAGTGGTCAGTCACACTGGCAGTGGCACTCTGGCAGCAAAAGTGTGCACTGTTTAATATGTACTCCTGGCTCCTGCTATAACCTATAACTGCTCCCCAGTCTCCCCCACAATTAAGCTGTGTGAGCACAGTCAGATATTATACATAGATGATGCAGCACACTGGGCTGAGCACAGATATGGTATGTGAGTGTGACTGAGTCACTGTGTATCGTTTTTTTCAGGCAGAGAACAAGAAAAGAACAGATTATTAAATAATAATAAATTATAAAACTGCACTGGTGGTCAGGTCACTGGTCATCAGTCACTAGTATAACTCCTCCTAAGCTCCAGTAAGTAAATGAAGTGTCTCACTCTCACTCTCCTATCTATTTTAATTTCTAAACGGAGAGGACGCCAGCCACGTCCTCTCCCTATCAATCTCAATGCACGTGTGAAAATGGCCGCGACACGCGGCTCCTTATATAGAATCCGAGTCTCGCGATAGAATCCGAGCCTCGCGAGAATCCGACAGCGTGATGATGACGTTCGGGCACGCTCGGGTTAACCGAGCAAGGCGGGAAGATCCGAGTCGCTCGGACCCGTGTAAAAAAACATGAAGTTCGGGCGGGTTCGGATTCAGAGAAACCGAACCCGCTCATCTCTAATAGAAACCTGTACCACTCACTGATTGTATGCTTGCTAGGTGCAAGAGTTATGTCAGAGGGATACTGATGCTGGAATCCTAACACTATTCGGAATGCCGACACCGGCATCCTGAATAGGGTAACCATAGGTTCACATAGGACTGACATAATTGGCAGTGACCCCGCCCCCCCAAATAAAAATAAAAATTATATATATATATATATATATATATATATATGTATGTATATAAATTCCTGTGCACATACTTTAATCAACACTATATTATGCTCCCACAGTAATTCCCCTGACACCATATTAAGTCCCCATAGTAATGCCCGACACCATATTGCACCCCCATTTTATTGCCCTGTCACCATATTATGCCAGACGCAGTAATGCCCCTGACACCATATTCCCTTCACAGTAATGTCCCTGAAACAATAATATACCCCAACAGTTATGTCCCTGTCCCCGACATATTATGCCCACATAGCAAAAATGCCACAATGCACAGTACCTGCTCTCAGGGGGGTTCTGCTTGTTGGGGGGTTTGCTCGTTGTCACGGGTTTTGCTTGTTGTCAGGGGAACCCCTCCCCAGCTGACGCCGTGGGTCTGTAGTCCAGGTGGGACCTATGTACATGTCTGCCCTCTTCAACCTTTTGAAAATGCCCCTTCCAAAATGGCGGTCACCTCCTCTAGTATTTAAAATAACCTCTCCTCTGAGGCGGCGTACATTTTGGGAGGGACATTTTCAATACTTCCAGCTGAGGCAGCGGGTGACAGGTGGTGGGCGGTCCGGGCCCTACACTTACCCGGGCCTGGGACAGTTGTACCCCTAGCATTGCCATGATGGTGGCCCTGGCTGCATGGTGGGGGGAAAGAGGTTAGGCTTAGGCTGCAGGGGGAGGGTTAGAGTTAGGCTGCGGGGGAGGGTTAGGTTTAGGCTGCAGGGAGGGGAGGTTAGGGTTAGGAACCACTGCCTAGGGTTAGGCTGTGCGGGTAGAGGCTTAGGTTTAAGCTGCGGGAGGGGTGGGATACAGTTACGGAGATGGGGGGGGAAGGTAAGTTTACTTACCTTTCCCTGTTGGGGTTCCGAACATTGGGATGTCGTGGTCGTTATTTTGATGGCCGCAAATCGAACCCAACCCATGTGAGAATCAGGCTACCCTTCTTGTACTCACAACTCATGGTGATTAAGTGCGATCACTTGTTCACCGCCCAGTTCACCCTATTTCAGGGAAAGACAGATTCGCCAAACTTCCATCTGACTAAGAATAGACAGGACATACGCAAAGATGCATAAAAACTTGCCATTTGCGTCCATGAACAGAGATCATTGTGATTCAGAATGAGCTAGATATGTGTCATATGGACGGATAATCTTTACCTACCATAGAGCTGGTGCTAGTTTCGATGGTGAGATTGATGATTGTGTCTAGAAATGCACCAAACAGTATTACAGCCTCTAAAGATATTCAGAGTGGGTGTCTCAGTCCTTGCACAGTCAGACACAGGGCCGTCAACAAAAATCTTGGACCCCATACACTGATATTTCTGGGGCCCCTTCAACCCCTCCCTCCAAACATCCTTGCCCTGTTTGTACAGTACGTATATAATATTAAAATCATTCACTGTCAGTTAAACTGTGGAGGGTGCCAGGACCCAGGAGCGACTCACCAAAGGCCGGGTGTCTAGTGTATATATGGACAGTGGTGGGGCTGCGGGCGGCTGCTGCTGTCTATAAACGTTCTCTGACCGAGTCTCGCTGTGACAGTGTGCCTGGAGGGAAGCAGTCTTAGGCTGCTCTACAGCGGCGGTGGCAGCAGAGAGAGGGAAGGGCCAGCGCAGCACCAGCTCAATGACATTGCCACATCGGAACCACCGGGACTGGACCAAGTAATGTGGGTAACTGGGGGAGGGGGCGGAGTATGGAGCCTGTTAATTTTTTTTTTGTTAATTGGTGCGGGCGGACCGGGCAGTTTCTAAAGCATTACTAGACACTGAGGCCCTGTTTTCTGCAGTGGTAATGAAAGGCTCCGACTGTTGGTCTTTCTATGCAAGTGGTTGTCCTACTGCTCAATCACTAGAATGCCTATTGTGAAAGCCAGGGCCAAACACAGGCATCATTTTTAAGCCTCACAGTCAACACCTACTGACTCTGAGTCTAGATGTTTCACTTTTTAAACAGGCAAATAAGTACACAAAAAGAACCCAAAGAACAAGAACAAACCATGTGTTCGCAAACTTCACAAATCCTTGAGGAGATTCTTAGGGTATCCACAAGTGCTATGTCTGAGTCTAACTTTTCTCATTCTGACTCTGTAATCCCAGAGATGCCTCATTCCACCATTTCTGAACCCTCTGCAAGTGTGAGGAGTAGTAGTAAAAGTAAGGATGGTGGTGGTTTAGACATTGAGGATGCTACTGTGGAAGTGCAAGGGATGATGAGGATCTTTGTGTATCTGACGCTAATGTGATTGTTGATGAAGAATGTATTCGGACAAGAAGTTGATAAAATTCAAGCAGAGGATGTTGTTCATGGCAAAGTGAGCCAGCCTCAAGTGGCAGCAGTTGTTGCCAGTGATAAGAAAAATACTGTCATGCCTAGGCGTGGGACCAAAAAAAATCCTCCTCTTTTATGTGGAATAATATTTCCCCAAATCCTGACATTTGTCAACGCATTTTTACCATTTGTAAGGCCAAAGTAAGTAGAGGTAGGGACGTTAACCATCTAGACACCTCGTCCCTGTTACGTCATTTGCAGCGAGTTCATGCATAGTACTGCATTTATCAAAATCTGAAAAATCCTGTAAAAACATAGAATCCTGTAAAAACAGTCCATCATCAAATATGACAGCCGCCATCCTGTTGCACAGCGGATTACTGAAGCCATGATGGCTATGTTAGCATTAGATCTGCATCCAATATCTGGCACCAATGCCTCTGGCTTTAGACAATTCGTTTAGGTCATGTGCCAGAGAAGTTATTCCTCAGCTACAGGGAAGTTAAACAAAAGGTTATTCTTTGCCTACAGAATGCCATTGTACCAACTGTTACCTAAACACATGTGGACAATCAGTCCTGGTTAAACTAAAGATTATGGAACTGTGACAGCCCACTGGGTGGGTGTATTGCCTTCAGCAGCAGCAGCAGCAGCAGCCGTATCTAACACACAACACCAGTTCTTTTACAGGCAGGCTACTCTCTGTATCACTGGCTTCACTAAGAGGCATGCTGGTGCCAAACTCACGGATGCGATAGAAAAATGGCTCACCCCGTTAAGACTCTCCTTAGGATTTGAACACCATGTTTTACAGACACAATAAACTTGGTGGTTCAGAATGTTTTTTTTTTTAAATGACAGCTGCATGCAGACATTCTGATTGTGGCCTGAAAATGTCTGAACATTTTTCCAGTTTTCAGCAAACGCATGTAGAAGATTGCAGCTGCTGCAACAACAGTCTCATTTGTGTGCCATCAACTGAAGCAAGAGGAAATAACCAGGTAGAATTCCACCCGTTATATGCTTCATCTACTGGCGGAACAGCAACAAGCCATCGAAGAGTACATATGAGAGCATGGGATATGGAAAAGGCGGACATGTTACCATAGTCCAGCAGATTGGTGAATAGTCTCAGTTTTATGCAAGTTAGTGAAACCATTTGAAATACAGTAGTAACCAATGAAATGAGTTCAGATACTGCCAGGTGATTCTCTTGATTAAACCACCGGAAAAATAGCTATAGAAGCTGAAGGATGAGATGAAACAAAGTGATCGTGCTAAGCAAGTTGGGCTTGTAGAAGTTCTTTATTCGTTTTGACAGAACTTCAGGGTTTGCAACATTTTGCAATTGGATCACTACATTTTGGCAACCATGCTTGATCCTAGGTAAAAGCATATGTAATATCTTTCTTTCCAACTGACACAGATCTTAGCAGATGCAAAAAGTTCCTTGGGAGCAAGTTGTCAGCTCAAGTGGCACATAACACAACAATGGTTGTCATTCTGAGTTGATCGCTAGCTGCAGTTGTTCGCAGCGCAGCGATCAGGCTAAAAAACAGCAGTTCTGCGCATGCGTATGCGAGCAACGTACGGGCACTATGAACGATGCAGTTTTGCACAGGGTCTAGTGATGCATTTTAGTCGCACTGCTTGCCGCAGAGTGATTGACATGAAGAGGGCGTTTCTGGGTGGCAACTGACCGTTTTCAGGGAGTGTTCGGAAAAACACAGGCGTGCTAGGGAAAACGCAGGCGTGGCTGGGCGAACGCTGGGCAGATGCGTGACGTCAAATCCGGAACTGAATAGTCTGAAGTGATTGCAAGCGCTGAGTAAGTTTTGAGCTACTCTGAAACTATACAAATTTTTTTCGCATGCGCTCTGCGATACAACTGTTCGCACTTCTGCTAAGCTAAAATACACTCCCAGTGGGCGGCGGCATAGCATTTGCACAGCTGCTAAAAACTGCTAGCGAGCGATCAACTCAGAATGACCCCCAATTTCTCCTGCTTCAGCTTCACTTGCAAAAGCTGCTGACAGGTAAAAACTGACCTTTTCCAAGAGATCCACTGGTGATGATCAGTTTTTGTAGCGCACCAGAGAGAAACAACAACATTATGACATCAGGCCAGGCTTAAAAGTGTTGCACACATATATGGAAACCTCTATCGTGACTCAATCTAATACAGTAAATATCATTAGAATGGTGGAGGATTATTTTAATGACAATGTACAAATTAGCAGGGAGGAAAAAAGGCAATTTGGAGCCACATGTACAAACTCACTTTATTGTATTTACGCTGCCTATCTGATCTGTTATCGTAAAGAGTGTTTAGCACAGCCCGGAACCTCTACTTGTCCACTTCTCCACTTGAGGGTCCGCTCCCATCTCAAGTTGCTATAGGCAGTTGTCCACTTTAAACTGCTTGATACATCTTCCCTCTTAGTTCTGGCTAGGCGATGGTTTGGAGAAAAGCTCAATAGGCAGTTTGAAAATAGGACTTAGGGGGACATGTACTAAGCAGTGATAAAAGTGGAGAATTGAGCCGGTGGAGACGTTGCCCACGCAAACCAATCAGCTGCTTGCTATAGTTTTAGAGTATGCAAATTATAAATGTTACGTCAATGCTGATTGGTTGCCAAAGGCAACTTCTCCACTGGCTCACTTCTCCACTTTTATCCATGCTTAGTATATCTCCCCCTTAGTGTGTTTCACCCTAGTAGGGACTTCCTCAGGGATCAAAATGCAAATAGACTACTCATTGCTGAGTGACCCTTACCTGCAAAGCATATTGCACCCTTGCAAGGCTTCCTATGTTTTTAACCTGAAAAGGGTATGTACAAAGTATTACTGGTGATTTATATGAAAAAAAATAATGTCTAATTGTAAGTTAAGTTAAATACTAAAAAGAGTGACTTACAATAGATTTCCTGTTGGGCTGGGCAAGTTTGGTGCCAGAAGCTCATACATACATAGACTCATTTCCACACAGAAATGAAATGATTGTACAACATACTCATTGTTAATGAACTGTTCAAGCAACGTTTTGCCAAAATAAAATCAATCAGCTACATTGTATATTTAACATGCGCTGCATAGGAATTCAGTCTGCTGCCTTTGTCTGCTGCCTTTGGCTCTTTCTGAGCAGCGAGAATGCCATAAACACTTCAGCTGTATTCAGGTAAATAGAAATGACAACTATTACATACACAGAATACTGTGCAACATAGCCTGCAGTACGGATGCATTTTTGTGGCTTAGATTCCCAGTGAACATCTAGTGACTCTTATAAAAGGAAATAAAGCCGTGTTTGTACCTAGGGACTATTTCTCCTGTAAGATGCACAGTACATTCTCAGTGAAGTATATAATGTAATACTTTGATGCTAGCTTTCCTGAAATCCATTAAAGCACTTCATATACATATAAAGTATAATGTAATGGTAGGTGACGTAGATGTCACTGTAGCAGTATTATGATGTCCCACTTACAGTACATCTCCCACTCCTCTTAAATTAGCCATAATAAAGTTTGATGTGGTTCAGCTTCCATACCAGATTAAGTCAATTATGAATAAAAGTTATGCAAGAACTATTTTAAAAGCAGTACTTACTGCAAAGTGGATATATCGCTTCACTATTTCACATGTGTGCATATAAATAAAATATGTGCTGGAAATAAATTAATAAATACATACAGACACATGTGCTGCCCTGTGACTCAAGGAAATGTGAGTTCAAAAGTTGATCACAAGACATACAGGGGCTGATTCAATTGTTGCCTGTGGCCCCTGCTGGGCGCTATGCTAGTAGATATCTATTGGAGCAATTCAATTGTTTCTCTGATAGTCGTCATACTGTAGTTTTGGCGCCCAAATCCTGGACTTTGGACACCCGGTCAATCGCTTTAGACGGGTCTAGCTGCTTTGCGTGGCTAAACCCGGAGCTGACAGATGCGTTAGCTACTAATGGGCGTCTATCAGAGAAATAATTGAATAGCTCTGATAGACGTCCATTAGCATAGATGGCGGGTGGATTGCGCATGTACAGGACCTGACTGCACATGTGCTGAATGGGTCCTGCATTGTCACTCGCAGTGCCCCCAAGTTGCAGCATGATCAACATTCTGTGGCTGTTTGGGGGGAAGAGTCGGGGCAACGACGAGGAGCGTTCTACAAAATGGGGGCGTGGCCATGGTCTGCACTTTTCAATGCAGATTTCGTGGGTCCAGTGTCGGATTGGGGCAGGAAGTGCCAACCGGGGAGAATCAGTGATAGGGGCCCATACTTAAGGGTGTGGCCAGCCTACAAAGGGGGTGTGGCCAGCCTCCACAGAGGCTTGAAAAACACAGTCTAGTGCAGTGTAATGCAACATATCTACCATGTATAATACATGTGCACAGTCTGGAACCTGGGGGGTCATTCCGAGTTGTTCGCTCGTTATTTTTTTCTCGCAACGGAGCGATTAGTCGCTAATGCGCATGCGCAATGTCCGCAGTGCGACTGCGCCAAGTAAATTTGCTATACAGTTAGGTATTTTACTCACGGCATTACAAGGTTTTTTCTTCGTTCTTGTGATCGTAATGTGATTGACAGGAAGTGGGTGTTTCTGGGCGGAAACTGGACGTTTTATGGGAGTGTTGGAGAAAACGCTACCGTTTCCGGGAAAAACGCGGGAGTGGCTGGAGAAACGGGGGAGTGCCTGGGCGAACGCTGGGTGTGTTTGTGACGTCAAACCAGGAACGACAAGCACTGAACTGATCGCACTGGCAGAGTAAGTCTCGAGCTACTCAGAAACTGCACAGAGAAGTCTTTTCGTAATTTTGAGAACCTTTCGTTCGCAATTTTGATAAGCTAAGTTTCACTCCCAGTAGGCGGCGGCTTAGCGTGTGCAAAGCTGCTAAAAGCAGCTTGCGAGCGAACAACTCGGAATGAGGGCCCTGATCCCTAGAGGAAGGAGTGTGCACTCAGGCAGTGGGGCCTACCGGTGGTTTCCCTGGTACCCCTGTGGGTCAGTCCGACCCTGCGTGGCTCTGGCTGAGCAGTTCCATTGCCCATTCTCAGAAAGTTTAGATTTTTTTTCCCTTTGTAGGCTTAGACTTACTAAATTTAACATGTTAAGTTAGTAAACAAAAATTAGGGGCTATAACTGCGAGCATCACAACCGGCGATGGTGATCTGATGCTGCGTTTGTGGACGTAGCCATCCGATCTGCGATGTTGGCAGAAACATTGTTTTTCTTCAGACTCCTCCTGCAGCTTTAGCATAATTTAGCAGCACCATCTGCGACAACCATTGCAGCTGCAACTGCTTACCGTGATACTATGAATCAGGAACATATGGGGTAATTCAGACCTGATCGCTAGCAACAGATTTTTGCACTGCTGCGATCAGATGGTCGCCGCCCACAGGGGAGTGTATTTTAGCTGTGCAAGTGTGCGAACGCATGTGTAGCAGAGCTGTACAAACAGATCTTGTGCAGTCTCTGAGTAGCCCAGGACTTACTCAGCCGCTGCGATCACTACAGCCTGTCCGGGACCGGAATTGACATCAGGAACCCTCCCTGCAAACGCTTGGACACGCCTGCGTTTTTCCATACACTCCCAGAAAACGGTCAGTTGCCACCCACAAACACTTTCTTCCTGACAATCTCCTTGCGAACGCCCATGCGAATGGATCCTTCGCACAAACCCATCGCTGAGCGGCGATCCGCTTTGTATCCGTGCGATGTGCCTGCGCATTGCGGTGCATACGCATGCGCAGTTTAGACCTGATCACCCGCTGTACGAAAACGCAGCCTAGCGATCAGGTCTGAATTACCCCCATGGTATTTGTTCCTTACAGTATGTGCACTGACATAGGGGGTCATTCCAAGTTGATCGCTCGCTAGCAACTTTTTGCAGCGCTGCGATCAGGTTAAATCTCGGCACAACTGCGCATGCGTATGCACTGCAATGCACAGGCGCGTCGTAAGGGTACAAAGCGGATCGTTGCTGGGCGATGGATTTAACGAAGAATCCATTCGCACAGCCGATCGCAAGGTGATTGACAGAAAGAGGGCGTTTGTGGGTGTCAACTGACCGTTTTCTGGGAGTGGTTGGGAAAACGCAGGCGTGTCCAAGCGTTTGCAGTGCGGGTGTCTGACGTCAATTCCGAGACTAAAAAGACTGAAGTGATCGCAGCGGATGAGCTACTCAGAAACTGTAAAAAACTTTTTTGTGCCGTCGGCTGCAAAAGCGTTCGCACACTTGCAAAGCTAAAATACACTCCCCCATAGGTGGCGACTATCTGATCGCAGCGCTGCAAAACGTTGCTAGCGAGCGATCAACTCGGAATGACCCCTCTACACATTTGCTACTGACAGAATAATTAGAACAACTATAGCACAACTCATAATCCATTGCTCTTAGAGTAATAATAGACATTATTGAATTGAAATAGCCATGAATCAGTGCTTCTGATCTGGAATAGCCACTTCACCCTTCCAGGAAATCCAGTAATACTGGTACTGCTCCCCCATGCTGACCTTTCAATCTCTGTCAAATCAACATTTTTAAACTGCAGCAAAGCGTCACTGGTATCTTTAATGTATGAATTAAACATTTCTAAAAGAAAAAACGGTTCTAGTCTACACAGTGCTGAATTATCAAATAGACAGAGTAGTACCAGCCTATGGGCCCCGCGTCTTTTAGGGGCCCCGTGAAAACAGATCACAATAATATTGATTTGATCTTGAAAGAATTTTTTTTTATAACATAATGTTCATTTGTTTAATAACGTCAATAATTGTTCATGTTTCTGTATAAAATTGGTTTATTGAAATTGTTGGTTGCAGGGGCGGTTTGGGATGGAAAACCAGCCTGGGAAATATATGGACGCAGTCCTATTGTGTGTGCGGTCTGATGAAGTGGTGGGGGTCTGCTGAGGGAGGTGGGATCCCTCCTTGTACGTAATTGCGGCCTTCTTCGCCTCCTTGCTGCAGGTGCAATTAGGAAACTAAAAGTGACCCTGTCAAAATTTGCAGAAGTGACCCGATATGGGCAGCACAAGAGGTATAACATGCAGTGTAGCCATGGCAGCATTACTGGATGGCAGAGTTGCTGTACTGCAGAGATGGAATAACATAATGAATGGTGACAATGCAGTGTACTGAGTGCGGTGGACTGTCTGTCATGTGGCGGGTGGGGCAACATGACAACACACAAAACATGCCCCACAGACACGTCGGCCGGCTTACCAGGAATATTCCTGCTGATCCCTATGGCCAATCTGCCCCTGGTTGGTTGGATAAATTAAAAATGTATTAGGAGATAATTTGCAAGTGGGTCTCAGAGATTTCGACTGCCTACGGGCCTCCACAGGGTTTAATCCGGGACTGGGTCTGCTCAGGGTGGGGAAAATGTTATTGTGCAGTTCAGATACACAATGAAAAACAGTAAATGAGAAATCTTTAAAGAACCATCTCTATGGCTCTTCATAGTTTCTCTACTATCATAACTCTCAGATTATGTGTGAATCAGGCTCTTTATTTCCTATTGACCTGATCCCAGTGTCTCATATAGCATACCTCCAAACTGTCCCGATTTTCGCAGGACAGTTCCTTTTTTTGGGACTGTCCCGCTATCCCACCCGCGGTCCGCAGCAGCGGTGAATAGACGCTGTGTGCATGCGCACAGCGTCTATTCAGTGGAGACAGGAGTAGAGGGGGCATGCCAGCAGCTCACAGAGCGCTGGTCATCCCTCTCACTGATGAAAATGGGGCATGGCTCACGATCGCGGGTCCCCCCGCGAAGCCACACCCCCTTTTTGGGAGCGCGCGTGGTGACGCCGCGCGTGTGTCCCTCTTTCAGTAAGAAGAAAGTTGGGAGGTATGATATAGGTCCTGATTCAGAGTTAAACGCTATGTCAGTATTCATGCAATTGGTCAATGTTTGCCAATTGCACATGCATATAAGTCTCTAAAACGATGCATCCTGTGGTGTGTGCATACAGAGTCACAGTACTGATTGAGATGCACAGTATCAGAAATGTATTAGGTAGTGACTGGGAGGAGGTTATTTATACGTACTAAGATGGATGTGCTATGGGAGTGTCGCAGGCGGAACGCTAATGGGGTTGTGAAACCCAGACACTTAATCACGCACACTGGAGGCAATACAGCACTTCCAGATTGTCCAAATTGTCAATGCAAAGAGACGCAGCACAGATATGGACGCATGGTTATTGGGTTTTAGTGAGCATGCCTGGAATGTAACAGGGGGAAGCTAAGCACTTGCGGGCATTTGGTGGGCGTGGGTCACTGGAAGCAGGTGAGTCCAAAGACGCACGGTCCCTCACACCGGAGGCCACACTCACATACCCAGACAAGCTGCGCCTGCCATAGTGCTGGTGCAAGTTTCGATGCTGCATTTGATGGTGCAACGATGGTGTGGCTAAAGATGCGCCGAGACAGAAATGTCGCAAGTGGGCGCCCCAGAATTAAGAACATCAGCGTCAACTTTAGCACAAGAAGCAGACACAGACACAGATGCGGCTGTGACTATGTGTGACTCAGGCCCATAGCATAGTTCATGTAATATTGTCTGCTATGAGTGGCACAGATACACTAGAAATACATAATAGTAATACAATAATTCATATTGATCTTTTCTGGACTAAAGACATTGCTACAGTATCACAAGATTATTCTGCTTAACCTGATGGTTTGCATTCACGGAGGGGCGGATGGTCGCAATGGTGATCCAATGCTTCTTTGGACGCAGCACTCGGAATATATATGCTGGCAGCAGGTGTCTTTTTCCTACAGGCACCACCATGTGTTCTGCCTCCATCTCCTGCATCAGGCCCTTAGATGCATAATGCTTGTACTGTATATGTAGAAACTCATAAATATTACAAGATTATTTCAGTTCTTCTTCTAAGAGTCTTCACACACAGAAGAGGTAGAGAGACTTCGATGTCAAATCTGGGAAATGCGTCTGTAAATCAATGTTGATCCATTATACTTATCCCATTAGAATAGGTCAATCTATATGAGTCTTAATTAATGAAGTGCAGTCAGTGTTCCACACTTTGCAAGATCATTTAACCACTAAGGAGGATTATACAGATCATGTATTGCAGAAGATACTTTAGATTGTTGCCAGTGTTGTAGCAGGGCTCTTATGCACCCTGGGGTGGCCCGGCTGCCCTGCCCCAAGAACGTCATGGAAGAGGTGGCCGGGATTAGGAATGTGAGCACTTGGTGTATCCTAAGAAGTGGCAAATGTCCAGGGTCCCATAAGGTGTACAGGGCCACTGAGCTCTGAGCTTTGGCATCCGAGTTACAACGTCTAGATAGTTGCAAAGCCGCAGCCTGGTTTTCTATACTCCCAGATCACCGTCTGCCGCGACCACACTGATGCTGCTGCCTGCTAGGCCTGCCTGGTCCCCGTTGTCTGCTGCTTACCCAAGGAGGCTCCTCTGTCGTTGGGGTCCACCTGTGGAATTTGGTGTCCCCACCACAGGTACCCTCACATTGCCCGTTGGTGTGTCTGTCCCCTGAGTGCCACGGGCCAGCATTCTGTACAGCTCCCACCCTGTGTGGCTCTGTTGGTACCTACACAGCTGAAGCCACACATGTAGCCCTAAGGATTTATAGAAATCAAATAGGAGGCCTATCATGAGAGTTTGCCAGGGGCCTCCAAGCCTCTAGTTACGCCACTGCTAAGGCCACCCTGTAAGCCAAATACAGGTTCCACCACAGCAGCAACAGTGCAGCCTAATTGGCTGTGTACCCTGAGCAGCTCGCACACCCCTAATTAGATCCCTAACTCGGGCTTCAGAATCTAGGCGGTATGTGCAGGAGGAGGAGTATAAGGAAGTGGATTACTAAGTTAAATCTAGTTTTGCAGTTAAGTGTAAAAAATAAAAATTAGACATGATTTTATTATTTTCCAGACACACATTGTTTAAATGATTTGGCAAGATGAAAAAGGCACATTTCCGTAGGATTTTCCTGTTTCTTGGGTGGGAACATAGAATTATCCTTCCTGCAAATGGATCAGTTTATCACCTGCTCAAAGATGATACACCGGCAGCACTAGTGTCCTGTCAGCTATGTCGGACTGAGGCATGAAAGACCCACCGGGAAAATGCACTGGTAGGGGCCCCTGTTTAGGGTTATGTCAGTCTCCAGAAGGGGTGTGGCCAGCCACTACATACTTTGGCTAACCATTAGAGTGCATAGTCTCGGCCAAATACTGCTAGTGCATGCATGATAATATACCAGATTAATAACAGCAATGCCCTGTAGAAAACCCACCATAGCTCTGTGCAGTATAAGGTAACATATGTATAATGTATAATTCAAGTGCACAGTCTGAATTGTGATCCCTAGAGGGGGAGATGAGCCCCCCCAGGCAGCGGGGTTCACTGGGAGTTTCCCATCTGCCCCTGCGGGCCACTCCAACCCTGCCTGTCAGTGAGGAGGAGCCGGCAATGCAGGCAGAGTCTCTAGTGGCAGCCCAACATCTCCAGGACATGCCCCACAAATTTGCACCAAAAGTAACTACTATACCTACTGAATGTCAAAGACTATCACCTTATAATAGGATATTATGGCCCTCATTCCGAGTTGATCGCTCGCTAGCTACTTTTAGCAGCTGTGCAAACGCATAGTCGCCGCCCACGGGTGAGTGTATTTTTGCTTTTGCAAGTGTGCAGCCGCGTGTGCAGCTGAGCGGGATGAAAAGTTTTTTGCAGTTTCTGAGTAGCTCTGGACTTACTCAGCCCTTACGATCACTTCAGTCTTTTTGGTCCCGGAATTGACATCAGACACCGGCCCTGCAAACGCCTGGACACGCCTGCGTTTTTCCAAACACTCCCTGAAAACGGTCAGTTGCCACCCATAAATGCCCTCTTCCTGTCAGTCTCCTTGCGATCAGCTGTGCGTCTGGAATCGTCGCTAGAAACAGTGCAAAACAATGATGCTCTTTGTATGGGTATACATCGCACGTGCGCATTGCGGCCCATACGCATGCATAGTTTTGCCATTTTTTTAAATGATCGCTACGCAGCGATCAACGGCAGCTAGCGATCAACTTGGAATGAGGGCCAATACTAGATATACTTAGAGATACACTTCTCTAATAGTGACATACAAACCACTAACATTTTCATGCCTAGTCAGAAAATTGTTTTAATGATTTGTATAATGGATGTTATTTCATTATATATCGTGAAGTGTTAAAATATGTAATTAAGTGTTTAACTTTAAAGAGTCATAGGGATTTCTGTGTGGAAAATAGTATATATGTAATGACTCACAGGGTTTATTCCTAGCTATTATTGTACTGTACATTACGCACTGCATGCCATGCACCATTATTTCACAACATGCTCTCTCTGTTGCCCAACATGCATGATAGAATAGAAAGGATTATACCATTTAAGATTTTGTATGCAAACCAATGCACTTTATCAGTCTTTTAAGCAATATTGGCTTATACACTTTGTATATATATTGCTTCAAACTAGAGATGTGTACAGGGCCCATTTTTCTGGTTTTGATACTTGCTTTGGTTCTAAATTGTCATTGGGTTTTTGGTTTCGTTTTTGCAAAAACCGCATCACTGGTTTTGGATCTGTATTTTTTTATTTATGAAATAAGTAATCTAAAATCACAGATTTTGGGCCTTTTTTTATTCCTCAATAACATTCATTTCCAATAAATTTTCACTACCTCACAGCTCACATCATTGTTTTCATCCAGTTTAGGTCAAAGACTGGCATGAGCTGGCTGGTTACTAAGTGGCACAAACACATGGCAGTTCATAGCACATCTATTGTATGAAATATTGCCACACAGTAATTACAGAAATGAAAAGTAGAGCAAGATGGAATTGTCCTTGGGCCCTCCCACCCACCCTTATGTTAGATATTAAAAAGGACATGCACAGCTTAACAAACCAAGAACTTCAGCAACAGGAACTGCCACTTTTGTGGCTGAAGTGCTTGGTTTGTTTGGACCGCACAAAACAAGCTACCAATGGGCTTTAGCCAGCTAAGTTAACAGCTTTACAGTGGCAAGATGTCATCGTCTCTACCATCCTCATCCTCACCCATATCAATGTGTATATCAGCCTCACACAATATTAATTCATCCCTGCTGGAATTCACTATTGCAGAATTCTCTGTACTTTGATGTAATTTCCGGTAAAGGTCTTTCTTGTGGAATTTGTAGTTCATTTTGATGAACATCATCTTTTCCACATGTTGAGGAAGTAGTCTCCTACACCGATCGCTGACTGCGCTGAATACTCTCTTTCAGTATACACTGGATGGTGGGCAGCTTAAGTAATGCAACGACAGTTTGTACAAGGGCCTCCAAATTACCTTTTATTTTCCTGCCAGCTACATTCACTCCCAGCAAGCGGAGTTTCATCTTTTTCCACCCCAGTCAAAGTTAAGTTGTTACATCAATGTTTCAGATGCCTTTATTATACAGTCATCATATACTGTATGCAGCCACCTCTGAGCCCTTGTTTAATACATGCAAATCTCCATGGATGTGAATGAATCCAGACCATGACATGGCACTGCAGGCAATCTCCAAATATATTCAAATAAGACAAATCACATAAATTTAATCTATGTTTCTGCATTGCGCAGGACCCTCTTGTTAGGATGTGTGTGAACAGCCTGACGACAGGATCCTGCGTCACCCAGAAATGTTGATGTAACTTATGTGATTTGTCTTACTTTTATATGTTTGGAGAATTCTTACAGTGCCGTGTCATGGTCTGGATTCAATCATGTGCATGGAGATTCGCATATATAGTTATAGTGCATCCGGAAAGTATTCGCAGCGCTTCACTTTTCCACATTTTGTTAGGATACAGCCTTGATCCAAAATGGAATAAATTCATTTTTCCCCTCAAAATGTTAACACAAAACCCCACAATAACAACATTAGATTTTTGCAAATTTATTAAAAATAAAAACTAAGAAATCACATGTACATCACAGTCTTTGCTCAGTACTTCGTTGATGCACCTTTGGCAGCAATTACAACCTGAAGTATTTTTGAATATGATGCCACAAGCTTTGCACACCTATCTTTGGCAGAGCCTGATTAACAATGGGGCGGATGGAGCTGCAGCTCCAGGCCCCCCATTGAAAATAGGCCCACAGCAAACTGAAAGCATTGACAGGAAAAAATGCAAAGAAGATATTTCAATCAAACCTTTCTATTTGTCATATACTTATACAGTCAAAACTCAGGCTCAAACGTTGGTATGACAGGAAAGGCTCTGCCTCACCTACCTCACCCCACCGTTCTATATTGTGTCACGGAGCTGTGCTGGCTTCCCCTTCCTTTAAGTCTCTCCTTTTCCAGGGTCCTGCTAGCACTCACAGGCCCAAGCTACGCCCCCCCCCAGACTGCTCGGGGAGCTGCTGCTGCAGGAAGCATGGCAAGTGTAATGATGTCTTGATTAATGTGTGTATACAGTTTGTGTGGTGTGTTTGTCCGGGATGTGTGTATGTAGTGTGTACTGTGTGTGTATATGTGGTGGTGAGTGAGTGTGTGTGTACTGTGTGTGTATACTGTATGTGGTGGTGGCAGTGTGTGTACTTTGTGTGTGTGTTGTGTGTACTGTGTGTATATGTGGTGGTGGGTGTGTGTAAATTATGTGTGTGTAGTGTGCACTGTGTGTGTATATGTGGTGGTGGGTGTGTATAGTGTGTACTGTGTGTACTGTGTGTGTGTATATGTGGTGGCGGAGGTGTGTGTGTAGTGTGTATATGTGGTCATGTGATGTGTGTGTACTTTATGTGTGTGTAGCGTGTACTGTGTATGTGTATATGTGGTGATGGGAGTCTGTGTGCATATCCTATGTTTGGAAGGGCTGCGCTAACACCTATTTGTTATACAGTATGGGGGTCATTCTGACCTGATCGCACTCTAGCTATTTTTTGCAGCACTGCGATCAGCTCAAAACTGCGCATGCGTATGCACCGCAATGTGCAGGCATGTCGTACAGGTACAAAGCGGATCGGTGCTGGGCGATGGATTTAACAAAGAATCCATTCGCACAGCCGATCGCAAGAAGATTGACAGGAAGAGGCATTTGTGGGTGTCAACTGACCGTTTTCAGGGAGTGGTTGTAAAAACGCAGGCGTGCCCAAGCATTTGCAGGGAGGGTGTCTGACGTCAATTCCGGGACCAGACAGGCTGAAGTGATCGCAAGGGCTGAGTAAGTTCAGACCTACTCAGAAACTGCACAAAACTTTTTTGTAGTGGTCATCATCTGCACAAGCGTTCGGACACTTGCAAAGTGAAAATACACTCCCCCATAGGTGGTGACTATCTATTCGCAGCGCTGCAAAAAATAGCTAGCGAGCGATCAACTCGGAATGACCCCCAATGTGTAGGAGCTGAGGAGGGAAGTGGTTCCACTAGTCCTTAGAAATTGGATGCTTAGCGTATATTACTCCCAGCGTTCACTCCTAAACAAATAATATCACACATACCCCTTTCACACAGCACAAATAACCCGGTATCTACCCGGCATATTGCCGGGTCGACACGGGTCAGTGTGCGGTGTGAAAGCGCCAAGTCCGAATTTCCGAGTCGCCTGACCCGGTAATTCAACCCGGGTTATAAGCAGTGTTATTCCCGGGTTGAATACCGGGTCAGTGGCTGCATAAACGGATTCCCGGGTCGATGCGACCTGGGACCCGTTTACTAGATAGGTAGAGTTGGCGCGGTGATGAGCTCATTTCCCAGCGCCGCCTACACCTCACCCCCGCCGCCGGCTTCGCCCCCCCCCCCGCCGCTATGGCTACAGACCCGGCATATTTCCGGGTCTGGAAGCCAGCGAAAGGTGTATGAGAGTCTCCAATGCCGAATCCCACCCGGGAAGGACCCGTTTCCAATTCCCTGGTGGGATCCGGCATTGGAGATGTGAAAGGGTTTATTCGCAGTTTACTTTTAAATTCTGGTATAATCCAATTTATTAGGATATAAAGCATAAAAACACAATATTATTTACAGTTTATATGGTTTATATAATGCTGATGGTCCTAATACTGGTATACATAGACCGTACAATACATAAAAATACAAGAAACATTAAAATATTTAAAATGCCATTTGAATAATGCAGTGGCAACAAGGAATTTCTCTGCTGTCCTATTTGATTGGAGCAAAATCCATGTTTTCCCCTATTTTTCCTAAGGAATAAATAGTAAGGAATACATTTTTCCCCCCCGTTTTTACCTGTTTGTAGAGGTACAAAAGCGCTGAAGGGAGAGTAAACCGCATAAGGGCGTATCTACCTATATTCAGATTTTTCTCCAATTAAATAGGACAGCAAAAATATTTCTTCTTGTCACTGCATTATTCAAATAGCATTTTAAATGTTTCTTGTTTTTTGTCATGTACTATACTCAGTGTCGGACTGGCCCACAGGTCTACCAGGGAAACCACCAGTAGGCCCCACTGCCTGAGTGCCCACTCCTTCCTCTAGGGATCAGGTTCCAGACTGTGCACTTGTATTATACATGGTAGATATGTTGCACTACACTACACTGAACTATTGTGTATTTCAAGCCTCTGTGGAGGCTGGCCACCCCCCCTTTGTAGGCTGGCCACACCCCTAAGTATGGGCCCCTATAACTGCATCCCCCCGGTGGGCCCTTCATGCCCCAGTCCGACACTGACTATACTGATTGTTTTATGCTTTATATCCTAATAAATAAATTGGATTATACCAGATTTTAAAAGTAAACTGCGTCTGTGTGTATATTAGAGATGTGCACTTGAAATTTTACGGGTTTTGTGTTTTGGTTTTGGGTTCGGTTCCGCGGCCGTGTTTTGGGTTCGACCGCGTTTTGGCAAAACCTCACCGAATTTTTTTTGTCGGATTCGGGTGTGTTTTGGATTCGGGTGTTTTTTTCAAAAAACACTAAAAAACAGCTTAAATCATAGAATTTGGGGGTCATTTTGATCCCAAAGTATTATTAACCTCAAAAACCATAATTTCCACTCATTTTCAGTCTATTCTGAATACCTCACACCTCACAATATTATTTTTAGTCCTAAAATTTGCACCGAGGTCGCTGGATGACTAAGCTAAGCGACCCTAGTGGCCGACACAAACACCTGGCCCATCTAGGAGTGGCACTGCAGTGTCACGCAGGATGGCCCTTCCAAAAAACACTCCCCAAACAGCACATGACGCAAAGAAGAAAAAAAGAGGCGCAATGAGGTAGCTGTGTGAGTAAGATAAGCGACCCTAGTGGCCGACACAAACACCTGGCCCATCTAGGAGTGGCACTGCAGTCCCCAAACAGCACATGACGCAAATAAAAATGAAAGAAAAAAGAGGTGCAAGATGGAATTGTCCTTGGGCCCTCCCACCCACCCTTATGTTGTATAAACAGGACATGCACACTTTAACCAACCCATCATTTCAGTGACAGGGTCTGCCACACGACTGTGACTGATATGACGGGTTGGTTTGGACCCCCCCCAAAAAAGAAGCAATTAATCTCTCCTTGCACAAACTGGCTCTACAGAGGCAAGATGTCCACCTCATCATCACCCTCCGATATATCACCGTGTACATCCCCCTCCTCACAGATTATCAATTCGTCCCCACTGGAATCCACCATCTCAGCTCCCTGTGTACTTTGTGGAGGCAATTGCTGCTGGTCAATGTCTCCGCGGAGGAATTGATTATAATTCATTTTAATGAACATCATCTTCTCCACATTTTCTGGATGTAACCTCGTACGCCGATTGCTGACAAGGTGAGCGGCGGCACTAAACACTCTTTCGGAGTACACACTTGTGGGAGGGCAACTTAGGTAGAATAAAGCCAGTTTGTGCAATGGCCTCCAAATTGCCTCTTTTTCCTGCCAGTATAAGTATGGACTGTGTGACGTGCCTACTTGGATGCGGTCACTCATATAATCCTCCACCATTCTTTCAATGGGGAGAGAATCATATGCAGTGACAGTAGACGACATGTCCGTAATCGTTGTCAGGTCCTTCAGTCCGGACCAGATGTCAGCATCAGCAGTCGCTCCAGACTGCCCTGCATCACCGCCAGCGGGTGGGCTCGGAATTCTGAGCCTTTTCCTCGCACCCCCAGTTGCGGGAGAATGTGAAGGAGGAGATGTTGACAGGTCGCGTTCCGCTTGACTTGACAATTTTGTCACCAGCAGGTCTTTGAACCCCAGCAGACTTGTGTCTGCCGGAAAGAGAGATCCAAGGTAGGTTTTAAATCTAGGATCGAGCACGGTGGCCAAAATGTAGTGCTCTGATTTCAACAGATTGACCACCCGTGAATCCTTGTTAAGCGAATTAAGGGCTCCATCCACAAGTCCCACATGCCTAGCGGAATCGCTCCCTTTTAGCTCCTCCTTCAATGCCTCCAGCTTCTTCTCCAAAAGCCTGATGAGGGGAATGACCTGACTCAGGCTGGCAGTGTCTGAACTAACTTCACGTGTGGCAAGTTCAAAAGGTTGCAGAACCTTGCACAACGTTGAAATCATTCTCCACTGCGCTTGAGACAGGTACATTCCACCTCCTATATCGTGCTCAATTGTATAGGCTTGAATGGCCTTTTGCTGCTCCTCCAACCTCTGGAGCATATATAGGGTTGAATTCCACCTCATTACCACTTCTTGCTTCAGATGATGGCAGGGCAGGTTCAGGCGTTTTTGGTGGTGCTCCAGTCTTCTGTACGTGGTGCCTGTACGCCGAAAGTGTCCCGCAATTCTTCTGGCCACCGACAGCATCTCTTGCACGCCCCTGTCGTTTTTAAAAAAATTCTGCACCACCAAATTCAAGGTATGTGCAAAACATGGGACGTGCTGGAATTTGCCCATATTTAATGCACACATAATATTGCTGGCGTTGTCCGATGCCACAAATCCACAGGAGAGTCCAATTGGGGTAAGCCATTCCGCGATGATCTTCCTCAGTTGCCGTAAGAGGTTTTCAGCTGTGTGCGTATTCTGGAAACCGGTGATACAAAGCGTAGCCTGCCTAGGAAAAAGTTGGCGTTTGCGAGATGCTGCTACTGGTGCCGCCGCTGCTGTTCTTGCGGCGGGAGTCCATACATCTACCCAGTGGGCTGTCACAGTCATATAGTCCTGAGCCTGCCCTGCCCCAATTGTCCACATGTCCGTGGTTAAGTGGACATTGGGTACAACTGCATTTTTTAGGACACTGGTGAGTCTTTTTCTGACGTCCGTGTACATTCTCGGTATCGCCTGCCTAGAGAAGTGGAACCTAGATGGTATTTGGTAACGGGGGCACACTACCTCAAGAAATTGTCTAGTTCCCTGTGAACTAACGGCGGATACCGGACGCACGTCTAACACCAACATAGTTGTCAAGGCCTCAGTTATCCGCTTTGCAACAGGATGACTGCTGTGATATTTCATCTTCCTCGCAAAGGACTGTTGGACAGTCAATTGCTTGGTGGAAGTAGTAAAAGTGGGCTTACGACTTCCCCTCTGGGATGACCATCGACTCCCAGCAGCAACAACAGCAGCGCCAGCAGCAGTAGGCGTTACACGCAAGGATGCATCGGAGGAATCCCAGGCAGGAGAGGACTCGTCAGAATTGCCAGTGACATGGCCTGCAGGACTATTGGCATTCCTGGGGAAGGAGGAAATTGACACTGAGGGAGTTGGTGGGGTGGTTTGCGTGAGCTTGGTTACAAGAGGAAGGGATTTACTGGTCAGTGGACTGCTTCCGCTGTCGCCCAAAGTTTTTGAACTTGTCACTGACTTATTATGAATGCGCTGCAGGTGACGTATAAGGGAGGATGTTCCGAGGTGGTTAACGTCCTTACCCCTACTTATTACAGCTTGACAAAGGCAACACACGGCTTGACAAATGTTGTCCGCATTTCTGTTGAAATACTTCCACACCGAAGAGCTGATTTTTTTGGTATTTTCACCTGGCATGTCAACGGCCCTATTCCTCCCACGGACAACAGGTGTCTCCCCGGGTGCCTGACTTAAACAAACCACCTCACCATCAGAATCCTCCTTGTCAATTTCCTCCCCAGCGCCAGCAACACCCATATCCTCCTCATCCTGGTGTACTTCAACACTGACATCTTCAATCTGACTATCAGGAACTGGACTGCGGGTGCTCCTTCCAGCACTTGCAGGGGGCGTGCAAATGGTGGAAGGCGCATGCTCTTCACGTCCAGTGTTGGGAAGGTCAGGCATCGCAACCGACACAATTGGACTCTCCTTGTGGATTTGGGATTTGGAAGAACGCACAGTTCTTTGCGGTGCTTTTGCCAGCTTGAGTCTTTTCATTTTTCTAGCGAGAGGCTGAGTGCTTCCATCCTCATGTGAAGCTGAACCACTAGCCATGAACATAGGCCAGGGCCTCAGCCGTTCCTTGCCACTCCGTGTGGTAAATGGCATATTGGCAAGTTTACGCTTCTCCTCCGACAATTTTATTTTAGATTTTGGAGTCCTTTTTTTACTGATATTTGGTGTTTTGGATTGTACATGCTCTGTACTATGACATTGGGCATCGGCCTTGGCAGACGACGTTGCTGGCATTTCATCGTCTCGGCCATGACTAGTGCAGCAGCTTCAGCACGAGGTGGAAGTGGATCTTGATCTTTCCCTAATTTTGGAACCTCAACATTTTTGTTCTCCATATTTTAATAGGCACAACTAAAAGGCACCTCAGGTAAACAATGGAGATGGATGGATACTAGTATACTTATGGATGGACCAGCGACTGCCGACACAGAGGTAGCTACAGCCGTGGACTACCGTACTGTGTCTGCTGCTAATATAGACTGGATGATAATGAGATGAAATTAATATATATATATATATATATATATATATAATATCACTAGTACTGCAGCCGGACAGGTATATATATTTATTATGTAATGACTGATGACGGACCTGCTGGACACTGTCAGCTCAGCAGCACCGCAGACTGCTACAGTAAGCTACTATAGTAGTATGTATCAAGAAGAAAGAGAAAAAAAAAAAACCACGGGTAGGTGGTATACAATTATGGATGGACCAGAGACTGCCGACACAGAGGTAGCTACAGCCGTGGACTACCGTACTGTGTCTGCTGCTAATATAGACTGGATGATAATGAGATGAAATTAATATATATATATATATATAATATCACTAGTACTGCAGCCGGACAGGTATATATATTTATTATGTAATGACTGATGACGGACCTGCTGGACACTGTCAGCTCAGCAGCACCGCAGACTGCTACAGTAAGCTACTATAGTAGTATGTATCAAGAAGAAAGAGAAAAAAAAAACCCACGGGTAGGTGGTATACAATTATGGATGGACCAGCGACTGCCGACACAGAGGTAGCTACAGCCGTGGACTACCGTACTGTGTCTGCTGCTAATATAGACTGGATGATAATGAGATGAAATTAATATATATATATATATATATATAATATCACTAGTACTGCAGCCGGACAGGTATATATATTTATTATGTAATGACTGATGACGGACCTGCTGGACACTGTCAGCTCAGCAGCACCGCAGACTGCTACAGTAAGCTACTATAGTAGTATGTATCAAGAAGAAAGAGAAAAAAAAAAAACCACGGGTAGGTGGTATACAATTATGGATGGACCAGCAACTGCCGACACAGAGGTAGCTACAGCCGTGGACTACCGTACTGTGTCTGCTGCTAATATAGACTGGATGATAATGAGATGAAATTAATATATATATATATATATATATATAATATCACTAGTACTGCAGCCGGACAGGTATATATATTTATTATGTAATGACTGATGACGGACCTGCTGGACACTGTCAGCTCAGCAGCACCGCAGACTGCTACAGTAAGCTACTATAGTAGTATGTATCAAGAAGATAGAGAAAAAAAAAACCACGGGTAGGTGGTATACAATTATGGATGGACCAGCGACTGCCGACACAGAGGTAGCTACAGCCGTGGACTACCGTACTGTGTCTGCTGCTAATATAGACTGGATGATAATGAGATGAAATTAATATATATATATATATAATATCACTAGTACTGCAGCCGGACAGGTATATATATTTATTATGTAATGACTGATGACGGACCTGCTGGACACTGTCAGCTCAGCAGCACCGCAGACTGCTACAGTAAGCTACTATAGTAGTATGTATCAAGAAGAAAGAGAAAAAAAAAACCACGGGTAGGTGGTATACAATTATGGATGGACCAGCGACTGCCGACACAGAGGTAGCTACAGCCGTGGACTACCGTACTGTGTCTGCTGCTAATATAGACTGGATGATAATGAGATGAAATTAATATATATATATATATAATATCACTAGTACTGCAGCCGGACAGGTATATATATTTATTATGTAATGACTGATGACGGACCTGCTGGACACTGTCAGCTCAGCAGCACCGCAGACTGCTACAGTAAGCTACTATAGTAGTATGTATCAAGAAGAAAGAGAAAAAAAAAACCACGGGTAGGTGGTATACAATTATGGATGGACCAGCGACTGCCGACACAGAGGTAGCTACAGCCGTGGACTACCGTACTGTGTCTGCTGCTAATATAGACTGGATGATAATGAGATGAAATTAATATATATATATATATATATATAATATCACTAGTACTGCAGCCGGACAGGTATATATATTTATTATGTAATGACTGATGACGGACCTGCTGGACACTGTCAGCTCAGCAGCACCGCAGACTGCTACAGTAAGCTACTATAGTAGTATGTATCAAGAAGAAAGAGAAAAAAAAAAACACGGGTAGGTGGTATACAATTATGGATGGACCAGCGACTGCCGACACAGAGGTAGCTACAGCCGTGGACTACCGTACTGTGTCTGCTGCTAATATAGACTGGATGATAATGAGATGAAATTAATATATATATATATATATATATATATATATATATAATATCACTAGTACTGCAGCCGGACAGGTATATATATTTATTATGTAATGACTGATGACGGACCTGCTGGACACTGTCAGCTCAGCAGCACCGCAGACTGCTACAGTAAGCTACTATAGTAGTATGTATCAAGAAGAAAGAGAAAAAAAAAAACACGGGTAGGTGGTATACAATTATGGATGGACCAGCAACTGCCGACACAGAGGTAGCTACAGCCGTGGACTACCGTACTGTGTCTGCTGCTAATATAGACTGGATGATAATGAGATGAAATTAATATATATATATATATATATATATATATATAATATCACTAGTACTGCAGCCGGACAGGTATATATATTTATTATGTAATGACTGATGACGGACCTGCTGGACACTGTCAGCTCAGCAGCACCGCAGACTGCTACAGTAAGCTACTATAGTAGTATGTATCAAGAAGAAAGAGAAAAAAAAAACCACGGGTAGGTGGTATACAATTATGGATGGACCAGCGACTGCCGACACAGACGTAGCTACAGCCGTGGACTACCGTACTGTGTCTGCTGCTAATATAGACTGGATGATAATGAGATGAAATTAATATATATATATATATATATAATATCACTAGTACTGCAGCCGGACAGGTATATATATTTATTATGTAATGACTGATGACGGACCTGCTGGACACTGTCAGCTCAGCAGCACCGCAGACTGCTACGGTAAGCTACTATAGTAGTATGTATCAAGAAGAAAGAGAAAAAAAAAAACCACGGGTAGGTGGTATACAATTATGGATGGACCAGCGACTGCCGACACAGAGGTAGCTACAGCCGTGGACTACCGTACTGTGTCTGCTGCTAATATAGACTGGATGATAATGAGATGAAATTAATATATATATATATATATATATATATATAATATCACTAGTACTGCAGCCGGACAGGTATATATATTTATTATGTAATGACTAATGACGGACCTGCTGGACACTGTCAGCTCAGCAGCACCGCAGACTGCTACAGTAAGCTACTATAGTAGTATGTATCAAGAAAAAAAAAAAAAAACACGGGTAGGTGGTATACATATACAATTATATATATATTATATACAATTATATATATATATATATATATATATATATATATGTATATATATATTAAACTGGTGGTGATTAATTAAACTGGTGGTCAGGTCACTGGTCACACCATCAGCAACTTGCAAGTAGTACTCCTAAGCAGACAATCACAATATATACTGGTGGTCAGTGTGGTCACAATGGCAGTGTGGCACTCTGGCAGCAGAGTGCCAGCAAAAGTGTGCACTGTACGTTAAAATATGTACTCCTGCTCTCAGACTCTAACTGCTCCCCACTGTCTCCCCCACAAGTCAGATATACAGTCACACTATCACTTCAGCAAGTAGTAGTACTCCTCCTAATGCTCCCCAAAATTACTAAAGTAAATAATACTGTGTCTCTCTCTACTCTAGTAGTCTCACTCTCTATAAACGGAGAGGACGCCAGCCACGTCCTCTCCCTATCAATCTCAATGCACGTGTGAAAATGGCGGCGACGCGCGGCTCCTTATATAGAATCCGAGTCTTGCGATAGAATCCGAGCCTCGCGAGAATCCGACAGCGGGATGATGACGTTCGGGCGCGCTCGGGTTAACCGAGCAAGGCGGGAAGATCCGAGTCGCTCGGACCCGTGTAAAAAAAACTGAAGTTCGGGCGGGTTCGGTTTCCGAGGAACCGAACCCGCTCATCTCTAGTGTATATGTTGCGGTGGGGGTGTTTGTGTGTACTTTATGTGTGTGTATGTAATGTGTACTGTGTGTATGTATATGTGGAGGTGTGTGTGTACTGTATGTGTGCGTATAGTTTATACTGTGTGAGTATATGTGGTGGTGTGTGTGTGTGTATATGTGGTGGTGGAGGTGTATATACTTTATATGTGTCTAGTGTGTGCTGTGTGTGTATATGTGGGTGTGTGTACTTTATGTGTGTGAACTGTGTGTTTGTACAGTATATGTCGTGGTGTGGGGAGATGAATGTGTTAGTTGGCACTGGGATGTTGAAATTGATCAATGAATGGCTTGTGAGTGCTAGGTGAGGGTAGTTAACAGGTGCTGCTGTGTGTGTAGTAAGGGGTGTTGCTGTGTGAATGTAGTAATGGGTGCTATTGATCATGTACCTCCACATCACTAATCACACCCTCGGCGGCTCCATATAATAGGCTCTTTGTAAATTTCAGCTCCAGGCCCATGTGGACCTTAATCTGGCACTGATTTTTGGGCAGTTTCGCACATTCCTAGTTGCAGCACCTCCCAAGCTCCATCAGTTTGGATGGGAAGCATCGATGCACAGCCAGTTTCAGATCTCTCCAGAGATGTTCAATCGGATTCAAGTCTGGGCTCTGGCTGGGTCACTCAAGGACATTCACAGAGTTGTCCTGAAGCCACTCCTTTGATATCTTGGCTGTGTGCTTAGAGTCATTGTCCTGATGAAAAATAAACCATCTCCCCAGTCTGAGGTCAAGAGCGCTCTGGAGCAGGTTCTCATCCAGGATGTCTCTGTACATTGCTGCATTCATCTTTCCCTCTATCCTGACTAGTCTCCCAGTTCCTGCCGCTGAAAAACATCCCCACAGCATGATGCTGCCACCAGCATGCTTCACTGTAGGGATGGTATTAGCCTGGTGATGAGCGGTGCCTGGTTTCCTCCAAACATGACGCCTGGCACTCATGCCAAAGAGTTCAATCTTTGTCTCATCAGACCAGAGTATTTTGTTTCTCGTGGTCTGAGAGTCTTTCTGGTGCATTTTGAC
This sequence comes from Pseudophryne corroboree, assembly GCF_028390025.1. Lineage (NCBI taxonomy): Eukaryota > Metazoa > Chordata > Amphibia > Anura > Myobatrachidae > Pseudophryne > Pseudophryne corroboree. The sequence goes on along the minus strand of NC_086447.1, from coordinate 845,834,869 downwards.
AAACTCCAGGCGAGCTGCCATATGCTTTTTTTTACAAAGGAGTGGCTTCCGTCTGGCTACTCTACCATGCAGACCTGATTGGTGGATTGCTGCAGAGATGGATGTCCTTCTGGAAGGTTCTCCTCTCTCCACAGAGGAATGCTGTAGCTCTGACAGAGTGACCATCAGGTTCTTGGTCACCTCCCTGACTAGGGCCCTTCTCCCCCGATCACTCAGTTTAGATGGTTGGCCAGTCCCAGTGGTTCCGAACTTCTTTCATTTATGGATGATGGCCACTGTGCTCATTGAGGCCTTCAAAGCAGCAGATATTTTTCTGTACCCTTCCCCAGATTTGTGCCTCGAGACAATATGGTCTGGGAGGCCTACAGACAACTCCTTTGACTTCATGCTTGGTTTGTGCTCAGACATGCACTGTCAAGTGTGGGACTTTATTTAGACAGGTGTGTGCCTTCCCAAATCATGTCCAATCAACTGAATTTACCACAGGTGGACTCCAATTAAGCTGTAGGAACATCTCAAGGATGATCAGGGATGTTTGGTGGTGGAGGGAGTATGAATGGGCGTGAGTTTGAGTTTGTGTTGGCTCCTATCAGATAAGGAACAGGAAGATGATGATTTAAAGGTTGTAAGATGGGACTCCTTTGAGTAAAGATTTTTTTTTATATGTTTGTTTTGACTTGGTTTGGAAGGGTATGGGTCGTTGGATAGACACAACTTAGATTGACAGTCAGGTCGACCATGGAAGGTCGACATGCATTATTTTGACAGGGACAATAGGTCGACATGGTCATTAGGTCAACATGTAGTAGGTCGACGGGTCAAAAGGTCGACATGGGGTTTTTGAATGTTTTTGGCGTCATTTTCTTTGTAAAGTGACGGGGAACCCCAATTAGTGCACCGTGTGCGCTTGCATGGCTCGCGAGCTTTGGTCAAGATACCTTGTTCCACTACCGTTTCACTCGGCACAGATTACCGTTCTAATCGTAGTCCACGTGGATCGTTAAGTATGAAAATATGCAAAAAAGTGAAAAACTCATGTCGACCTTTTGACCTATCAACTTAATGACCATGTCGACCATGTCAGCCTAATGCATGTCGACCTTCAGTGGTCGACCTAATGACTGGCGAACTAAGCTGTGTTGACCTAACGACCGTATCCTGTTTGGAAATACCACTAGAAATAAATGGAGAAGGTTCTGTGGTCATTAGAAATAATTATCTATGATATTATTGCAAGAATTTCTTTGTTGATTATGTATTTTTATTTGTAATTAATTTATTGTAAAAATGTATATGTGTATAATTTGATGCAATTTTATAATAAAAGCATTCTCTCAAGGATGATCAGTGGAAAAAGGATGCACATGAGCTCAATTCTGAGCTTCATGAAAAGGCTGTGAATACTTACTGTATGTACAAGTGATTTCTTAGTTTTTTATGTTTAATAAATTTGCAAAAATCTCCAAAAAACTTTTTTCACGTTGTCATTATGGGGTATTGTGTGTAGAATTTTGAGGGGAAAAATTAGTTTATTCCATTTAGGAATAAGGCTGTAACATAAGAAAATGTGGAAAAAGTTAAGCACTGTGAATACTTTCCAGATGCATTGTATGTATATATATATATATATATATATATATATATATATATGCATATATACATGCTTCAAGAACCATGGGGTTTATACCAAAACTCTAGAACGGGCGGGAGAGTGCGGATGACTCTGCAGCACCGATTGACCAAACAAGAGGTCCTCCTCAGCCAGGGTATCAAACTTGTAAAACTTCGAAAAGGTGTTTGAACCCGATCAAGTAGCAGCTCGGCAAAGTTGTAACACCGAGACTCCCCGGGCCGCCGCCCAGGATGAGCCCACCTTTCTGGTAGAATGGGCTTTCACCGACTTCGGTAACGGCAATCCTGCCGTAGAATGAGCCTGCTGAATTGTATTACAAATCCAGAGCGCAATAGTCTGCTTAGAAGCAGGAGCCCCAATCTTGTTGGGGGCCCACAGGACAAACAGAGCCTCTGTTTTCCTAATCTGCGCCGTTCTGGCGACATAGATCTTCAAAGCTCTGACCACATCGAAAGACTTTGACTCCGCCAAGGCGTCAGTAGCCACTGGCACCACAATTGTCTGGTTAACATGAAATGATGAAACCACTTTTGGCAGAAATTGCTGACGAGTTCTCAACTCCGCTCTATCAGCATGAAAAATCAAATAGGGGCTTTTGTGAGACAAAGCCGCCAACTCAGACACTCGCCTTGCAGACGCAAAGGCCAACAACATGACCACTTTCCAAGTAAGGAATTTTAACTCAACCTTGCGCAAAGGTTCAAACCAATGTGATTGCAAGAATTGCAACACCACATTAAGGTCCCATGGTGCCACTGGGGGCACAAAGGGAGGTTGGATGTGCAGCACGCCTTTTACGAAGGTCTGAACTTCTGGAAGGGAGGCCAATTCTTTTTGAAAAAAGATCGACAAGGCCGAAATCTGTACTTTAATAGAGCCTAACTTTAGGCCCGCATCCACACCTGCTTGTAGGAAATGGAGCAAACGCCCCAGGTGAAATTCTTCCGTAGGAGCCTTCTTGGATTCACACCAAGACACATATTTTCTCCAAATACGGTGGTAATGCTTTGCCGTTACTTATTTTCTAGCCTGAAGAAGTGTAGGAATGACTTCACTGGCAATACCCTTTCGGGCAAGGATTTGGCGTTCAACCGCCACGCCGTCAAATGCAGCCGTGGTAAGTCCTGATACACGCACGGCCCCTGTTGTAACAGGTCCTCCCGAAGAGGAAGAGGCCAGGGATCTTCTATGAGCAACTCGTGAAGATCTGGATACCAGGCCCTTCTTGGCCAGTCCGGAAGAATGAGAACCCTTGTTCTTCTTATAATTTTTATCACCTTTTGAATGAGTGGAAATGAGGGAACACATAGACCGACTGAAACACCCACGGTGTCACTAGGGCGTCCACCGCTATCGCTTGAGGGTCCGTTGACCAGGAACAATATCTCTGAAGTTTCTTGTTGAGGCGGGACGCCATCATGTCCACTTGAGGAACTCCCCAACAACTTGTCACTTCTGCAAAGTTCTCTTGATGAAGACCCCACTCTCCTGGATGGAGATCGTGTCTGCTGAGGAAGTCTGCTTCCCAGTTGTCAACTCCTGGAATGAAGACCGCCGACAGAGCGCTGGCATGTCTTTTCCGCCCAGCAAAGAATCTTTGTGGCCTCGGTTATCGCCGCTCTGCTCTTTGTACCGCCTTGGCGGTTTATGTACACCACTGCTGTCACGTTGTCTGATTGAATCAAGACCGGCAGACCCCGAAGAAGATGTTCTGCTTGCAGTATGCCATTGTAGATGGCTCTTAATTCCAGAATGTTTATGTGTATACAAGCTTCCTGGCCTGACCACTTTCCCTGAAAATTTCTTCCCTGTGTAACTGCTCCCCAGCCTCGGAGGCTTGCATCTGTGGTCACCAGGATCCAATCCTGAATCCCGAACCTTCGTCCCTCCAGAAGGTGAGAACTGTGCAGCCACCACAGAAGGGAAATTCTGGTCCTGGGAGATAGAATTATTTTCCGGTGCATGTCCAGGTGAGCCCCGGACCACTGGTCCAGCAGGTTCCACTGAAACACCCTGGCATGGAACCTGCCATACGGAATGGCCTCGTAGGCTGCCACCATCTTCCCCAGCAAAGAAGTGAAGAACTGGCACCTTTGCCGGTTTCAGAATCTGTTTTACCATGTTCTGTATTTCCAGAGCTTTTTCCACTGGAAGAAAAACTCTCTGCAATTCTGTATCCAGAATCATACCCAGGAACGACAGCCGTGTCGTCGGATCCAACTGTGATTTTGGCAAATTTAGGAGCCAACCGTGTTGTTGCAGAATCGTCAGTGAAATGGCAACATTCTTCAACAATTGCTCCTTGGACCTCGCCTTTATCAGGAGAACGTCCAAGTACGTGATAATTGTGATACCCTGCTTGCGCAGGAGAACCATCATTTCCGCCATTACTTTGGTGAAAATCCTCTGAGCCGTGGACAGACTAAACGGCAACGTCTGAAATTGGTAATGACAATCCTGCACAGCAAATCTCAGGTAAGCCTGATGTGGAGGATATATGGGGACATGTAAATAGGCATCTTTTATGTCGACCGACACCATAAAATCCCCCTCCTCCAGACTGGAGATTACTGCTCGTAGAGACTCCATCTTGAACTTGAATCTTTTCAGAAAGAAATTGAGGGATTTTAGGTTTAGAATCGGTCTGACTGAGCCATCCGGCTTTGGAACCACAAACAGGCTTGAATAAAAACCTTCCCCCTGTTGAGACGGGGGTACCGTTACAATCACTTGATTTTGACACAACTTTAGTATCGCAGCGCTTACTATCTCTTTCTGGAAGAGAAGCTGGCAAGGCCGATTTAAAAAATCTGTGAGGGGGCACGTTTTGAAACTCTAACTTGTACCCCTGGGTTACAATGTCTACTATCCAGGGATTCAGGTCCGAGTGTACCCAGACATGGCTGAAGAGCTTGAGATGTGCCCCCACTGGTGCGGACTCCCGCAGAGGAGCCCCAGCGTCATGCAGTGGATTTGGTAGAAGCCGGAGAGGACTTCTGCTCCTGGGAACTTGCCACAGCCTGTGACCTTTTCCCCTGACCTCTCCCCCTTGCAGCAAGGAAGGAGGACCCACGTCCTTTTTTGAATCTATTGGGCCGAAAGGACTGCATCTGATAGTGAGGCGATTTCTTCTGCTGCGCAGGGACATAAGGTAAAAAGGAAGACGACTTACCCGCGGTAGCTGTAGACACCAGGTCAGTGAGGCCGTCGCCAAACAAAACCCTACCGTTAAACGGTAGAGCCTCCATCGCCTTCTTAGAGTCAGCATCAGCATTCCATTGATGTAACCACAACGCTCTCCTTGCAGAGACCACCATGGCATTGGCCCTTGAACCCAAAAGGCCAATATCCCTTACAGCTTCTTTTAAATATGCTGCAGCATCGATGATGTGACCCAGAGTCAAAAGTACACTATCCCTGTCTAGGGAATCTTCCTCAGATGACAAGTTATCTGCCCACTTTTCAATAGCGCTACTCACCCATGCCGTAGCAACGGCAGGCCTGAGTAGCGACCCTGTAGTAACATACATGGATTTTAGTGTATTTTCCTGCTTACGATCCGCAGGATCCTTTAGGGCTGCCGTGTCAGGGGATGGAAGCTCCACCTTTTTGGATAGACGCGATAAAGCTTTGTCTACAGTGGGGATTGACTCCCACCTTTCCCTGTCCCCAGAGGGGAACGGATATGCCACTGGAATTGTTTTGGGAACATGTATCTTTTTGTCAGGATTTTCCCAAGCCTTTTCAAAAAGTGTGTTCAGTTCATGAGAGGGAGGAAACGTTACCTCAGGTTTCTTTCCTTTAAACATACAGATCCTTGTATCAGGGACAGCAGGGTCCTCAGTAATATGTAGTACGTCCTTTATCGCCACAATCATGTACTGAATACTCTTGGCCAGTTTTGAATGTAATCTGGCATCACTATAGTCGACACTGGGATCAGAGTCCGTGTCGATATCTGTATCTACTATCTGGGCAAATGCACGTTTCTGCGACCCCGAAGAGGTCTGGGTCTGTGACAAAGCATCTTCCATGGATTTTCTCCATGTTTGGTTCTTAAACTCAGATTTATCAAATCTCTTAGTCAATTTTGTCACATTTTCATTTAAAACACTCAACATATTCACCCAATCATCCGTCGGCGGTACCGACACAGCCACTCTCACAGTATTTTCTGTCCCCACTCCAGCCTCCTCCTGGGAAGAGCATTCCGCCTCAGACATGTCGACACACACGTACCGACAGCCACAAGCACACTGGGGCTATAGGAGACAGACCCACAATAAAGCCTGCAAGAGGGACACAGAGAGAGATCTGCCAGCTCACACCCAGCGCCTCTCTCGGTACTGAGGCCAGTAAGGTGACTACCCAGCCCTGTTAGCGCTTTTAATATAATCAATCAGCACCAAATTGCCCGTGCCCCCCCGTTTTTCACCCTGTTACTTGTACAGCAGTGCGGAGGACAGGGTCAGCGTCTCTGCAGCTTCTGAGGAGAGAGAAGATGGCGCTGGTCAGAGCTGTGCGGCTAAGC